>NW_020837951.1:29047438-29184503 GCF_003676395.1 Aethalodelphis obliquidens | reverse complement strand
TCACTGTTGTGGCCTCTCCCGTTGTGGAGCACAGGCTCCGGATGCGCAGGCTCAGCGGCCATGGCTCACGGGCCCAGCTGCTCCGCGGCATGTGGAATCTTCCCGGACCGGGGCACGAACCCGTGTCCCCTGCATCGGCAGGCAGACTCTCAACCACTGTGCCACCAGGGAAGCCCCTGGATACCCTTCACTTAATAGAGAAAGAAGGATCCATGGTTGACTGTGAATGGGCTGTTAACTTCTTTGGACAGTGAAGAGAAGCAACCACTTCAAGGAAAGCACTAACAAAAAACAGAAGACAGCTAATAAGGGGAATTTCACAGCTGACCTCTCTGCCATAGCATACCATTAAATGAGCCCAACAAAAAATAGTTTTGAAGCATTAGTACTTCACGGTAGTCCAAGAGTTCAGGAGGGATTGGTCAGAGTTTGAAATCAAATCCCTTAAGATTTCAAAGTGGTCCCTTATCTAAACATTATTTATATGCATATTCTTCCCTGGGGAACATCGAGGAATGTTAGGTAACTAGCTGAGAGCAAGAACCAAGAAATCAAGGACTTGCACTTTAAAATAAAACTGAATTTCAATAAACATTATAAACTGAATTTAAATAAAAAATTTTCTACCCAGTAAAAAATGTTTCAAATTTTAAACTGGATTTAAATAAAAACTTGAAACATGGCACTAAAGATAAAATAGCCAAAAATATAATGGAAGGGCTGTGGGGTAATTCATATCAAACTTTTGAGAAATATTTATTACTTAATTAAACATTAAAATTTTTAGAATAAAAGAGAAGTACGAAAAACAAGAATGCCAAAAACACCACCACACTATGATTCTTTGACTCAAAAGAGAGCATTTCAGTATGGTATAAAGAATTATTTTATGTTTCAACTTCTAAATTTATTGTCTGTTATCACAGATACTGAACAACATAAGTGAATATTACTACAGGTCCTTTAATTACTTTTTCTGGATTCTGGGCCCAGAATTATTTCTTAATTTCAAATTTTGAAAAAAAAAAACCCATTAGTAGAAAAATTTAAAAATGATTTCATAATGATTTTGATACAACATTTTAGGGGAATGTGTGGATGTACATAAATTTAAAGATCGAGCTGTGCTTTTCACTCAGAATTTTGGTCCACTTACTTAGCTGGGCCTTTTCTTACGTAAAACTCATTTCAATGCAAAATTCCCACCTATGTCAATAAACGTGATTTTATAGCTATTCCTTCTACCTAGTAAAAATATCACCAAGGAAGAAGAGTGTAGTCTATAAAGTTAGTACCCAAACTTTATGATTCCTATTGATTTTTATCCAATTTTTCAGGTACTCATTATTTCTTTAGTGATTATAAAGAATCAAAATTTAGAGTGAATTAGTAATAGTGGCTATAAGATAATGCCAAGGTTTCTTAGGGATTCTCACAAGCCTCTAACAATTTTGAAATATACTTTTCTGAAGAACATAGGCTATATCTTTCAAAAGTACATATTTTATCACTATAGAATTGGGTAAGAGAATGCAAACATATCAATGAAAAATACACCATCTCTTCTAGTTGATAATTCTAAATCTGAGCGTTTCTAAGTGTCAGAAAGTGCTAGCACTTGATTTTATAAACACCAGAGAATAACTAATGATTCTTAGAGGAAAAAAATTAAATGAATTTATCTGGTAACAAATGCACTAAGTTACAAAATAAGATCATAAATTTAGAAAAAAGATAAGATTATCAATACTTTCAGATAATAGCATCATATACTTATAAAAACCAAGAGAATAAACAGAAACATAATAGAATTACAAAACAACACAAGGAATTGGAGTACGATAAAATAAAATTAGAAAATCAATAGTATCCTTATACACCAGAAAAAAAACATTTTGAAAAATATAGTGAAAACACAGTACTGGGGGAAAGTTATATAAATACATAGGAATAATCTTAATAAAAATGTGCTAAACCTAGATGAATTTCTAAGAAATTTAGTGAGAGGAATGACTAGAATATATTGAGTTGCACACTATATTTCAAGATAGGAAGCCTAAAAATTGTTATCTTTTTTCCTAGGTTTTATGCATATCTAAGCAATCCTTAATAGGATATATTTTAGAGCTCACAAATCTACTCTAAAGTCCATGTAAAAAAGATTGTATTTTATTGATTTTAAGATGCATACTTTTCATATCTGAACAAGTCTAAAATTGGACGGTGTTTTATAGTTGATGGAATGTCATAGTTTAGATGATAAGATTTTTTCTCAGTTTTATATAATATAAAATCTTGTATTGTAAATTACAGTATCTCATATGATAGGGTATACAAATATAGTTAAAAAGCAAATTAGAAAATATTTCTCAGGAAGGGAACAACAATTGTACAATAGTGGGAGTAAAATCACTATTAAAAATTGTGAAACAGAAATATTAAAACAAGTGGCTACAGTGTTCTAGACACAGAGAACACAAAAACAGAACTAAGATATATGTAAGGATTTTAAGTCTAAAAAAGAAAGCATTATAAACCAACTGGAAAAGGAAGAGTTATTCCATAAAATGTGTTGGGGTAAGTAGTTAACATCTTGCAAATAGAACTTAATTTAGAGTCTTACACCTTAACTTTCACT
Source organism: Aethalodelphis obliquidens (assembly GCF_003676395.1). NCBI lineage: Eukaryota > Metazoa > Chordata > Mammalia > Artiodactyla > Delphinidae > Aethalodelphis > Aethalodelphis obliquidens. The sequence continues at coordinate 29,181,865 of NW_020837951.1, read as the reverse complement.
AAGATATGCTGAAGATTAATTAAACAGCTAAAATATCTTCATATCAAGCATATCAAATATAAAAACAGAAATAGAAATTGTTTAAACTTCAATAATAGTGATAATTTACAAGCTTAGATACAAAGGAAAATAAAATGTTGCCTATATATATGTTTATGTACTTGATTTATTCTTTTCTATTATGAAACTCATATAAACCGATGTATAAAATATATTTATACAGTTTACATAATACTAAAGAAGAAATTGTATAACTTCCCACAGCTTAATAGTGTATTGCCATAACCTCAGCCCCTTGAATGCCTTTTCAAATCTCACAGCCTCCTTAGAGAAAAGACATCTCTAACTTTCTAATAACGATTCCCTTGCATTCCTCGACAGTTTGACATACACAGTTGATTCTCATTATTCACAGATTCCATATTTGCAAATTTACCTAATTGCTAAGATTTATTTTTAATCCCCAAATCAAATATCACAGCACTTTTGTGGTCAATCGCAGACAAACGCAGAGTGGCAAAAATTTTGAGTCTCCTGATGCACGTGTTCCCACGTGAGGTCGAGCAAGGTGATTTCTGCCTTTGGGTTCCAAAGGGGGACACTGTAAATGAGTCCTCTTCACCATCTACTTAGTATCATCTTTTCAAATTTTTGTGGTTTCTCCTGGTGATTTCAATTTTTAAAATAGCCCCCAAGAATAGCACTGAAGTGCTGTTTGCTGTTCCGAAGCATAAGAAGGTGGTGATGTGTCTTATGGAGAAAATACGTGTGTTAGATAAGCTTCTGTCTACATGAGTTATAGCGCTGTTAACAATGAGCTCAATGTTAATGAATCAACAATATACATTAAATAAGGTGCTTTTAAGGAGAAGCACACATAAAACAAGGTTACATATTGATTGACTGACAAAATGTTGTGGCCAGAGACTCATTGAAAACCAACTCCGTATTTCCCCTAGGAACAATGGTTCAGCAGTCACTAATTCACTATTTGCAAGTACCATGAATAAATAAGAATCGACTGTCCATATTTAACATAAGATTCGGTTTTGTATACTCTATGTATTCTTCTTTAACTTGCCTGTTTTGCTAAATATTATGTTTGTGACATTTGCCAACAGTAATGGATGTCAAAATACTCTCAAAATAAAATCAGTTACAATTGTTTTGATAGAGAAAACTGGTTACAGTTATAGTTGTTAAATAAGCAGGCACTATTTCAGAAGGAAACAGTGCAAATAAGTCTTATGATGAAAGCTTGGCTGTGGTCAGGTGTTTTAGAGCAGAGTTTCACTGTATTTCAGGAGAAATGGTAGAATATTTAAATATTTCACAAACACTGTTTGGTGAACAATGTTTATATGTTTGTATGGTGAACACATTAATCACATGTCTGTAATATTGGTATTCCATTTTAATGAGGGGTGTGGGGAGTAATTTCTAGCCCTTTTCTATCATCTACACTCTGTAAACATATATGTAGTTAGTTGAAATTATCAAGTGGGTCTATGATTATTTAACTTAATTGTCTGACCAGCCTGGTTCATAGGGCGGCCATTTTGGTGAAAGTAATACTGATGGTCTCTAGATGGGGTTTTATAATTATGACATAAAATTGTATTTAATTGCAAAAAAACCCCTAATTTTAAAAATTCAAATGTTACACTTATGGAAATATATCTGACTATGTGTAACCAATCAAAGGAAAGTGATCTTCTTAGTCCCTGCTCCAGGAAAATGTTTCTCAAAGTATGGTACTCTAACATCTGCATAAGAACCAGCTATTATACTTGTAAAAAATTCTCATTCTTGGGCCTCACCCCAGACTTTCTGAACCTAAACTTTTCAAGATATATGCCTGAAATTTGCATGTACAATAATTTCCAAAGACCCATTACTGTGATAGTTTCTGAGCAAGACGATTTGGAAATGTTGTAAGTATGCTGAGATAACTTACGGAAATATGTATTGGTTCCTCTCTTATCTCAGTGGTTGTATGGGAAATGCCATTAACTGCATTAATTAAATTGGGATTCAAAGTACAGGCAGCAGCTTCTCTGTGTGTCCTAATTTTGCTGCTATCAATAGGTACTCCAATTAGACTTCTTGTAATGCTAATGGTTTTATTCTTGAAACCTAGTGTTTTGTTTGTTTTATTTCAGAGGGTGGAAGGATTGCAGAAAGAATGTACAAAGAGTGTATTAGGGAATCTTCTACTGACCTTCTTCATTGTGAGACCAGTTTTAGAAGCTGCTGGTTTCTGTTTGTTTGCTCCAAGGTATAGAAGTTTAGGTGGTTTTCCAAAGCCTCAGAAATGGAGAAAATGCATTCCAATTTCAGCAGCTCTAATCCCTTAATTCTAGGGGCTGCTGCCCTGGCTAGAAAAAGTGATATGTATACGAAGATATAAGAGTGAATTTTCCTATCCCTATTTTGTCCTTCAACAGCCTCTAGAAGCAAAAGTTGTTCGTCTGTAATATTGGATTTTAAAGGTCACTTTTTACTTTATAGCTCTAGGTTGGTTTTTATATCTAGATATTTTACATGACCCATAGTAAATTAGACTCTAACCTGTGCTGAAGGACAAACTATAACTATGTCTAATATCCCAGAACTTCCTTTTCCCACTCTGAAGTGAATACCTATAAGTGCCTTAACAAAGTCCTGTGGTATTTCCTTTGGATTGGTACTTAGGCAGTATATTATGGTTTTTAAAAACTTAAACTCTGGGATAAGACAAACATGGGTTGGGCTGTTTAGATACTTATTAGTTGTTTAATATTGGGCAAGTTACTTAATCTATAGAAATCTGATGTATTTTCTGTAAAACTGAGACAACCAATAGTTTTATATTATGGGATTGTTATAAGAATTAAGTGAGATAATACATTTAAGACATTTAGGAAAATGACTGATATATTAAAATGATCAAGAAATGTGTGTTATTAAATCAGACCATATTTTATTATATCATAAAATCATTAAACACATTTAATTATTTTTTAAATCATCTTCCTACAGAGTCAATAATAGCACTTTAAATTCATTACAGAATCATGCAGTGAATTTCAGAGTACAACAGTTCCATTAAATAAGAAGGATGAAAGTTAAAAAAGAAAATGCTCTTATTTCATCTTTTAGAATGTAACTGAAATTTAACTTCATGGTACCAATCATTTACTTGAGATTTTTGTACATCTTTAAAATAGGGATATCAAGTGTAATACCAGTGGTTAGATGAATGCTATTCCTTATTTTGTTTAAGATGCCACGACTCCCTTTTCATGTTTGAACAGTGCGCAGATAACCCTGTAATTTCCAAGTTTATCCACGTTTAACTTAACAGGAGTGTATTCCTGGTGCTCAGCAAATGCCTTTTTGAATGAATTAGTGGTTGAATGAGAAAACTTTTGGTCACTGTGCAAGCATGTCTCTTGTGGAGAACTAGCTTTATTCAAAGATTGTTCATATATTTAATTTTTTTTTAGTGAAGTAACTTTAAAAATAATCCAGAAAACACTTATTTTATTTGAGTTACAACTCAAAGACATAACCAATGAAATTTTCTGATATAAAATATTGAAAATACCATAACACTATAATAATATAAAATCTCATTCAGTTTATTTGCTCTCTATTAAAAGCACCATAAACCATATATTGATTCTTAAAAAAAATAAATGAGAATGACCTTGTACCATCTGAGGCATCCAGTTAGCTAGCAAATAAAACAAGTCTCTTTCAGGGAGTTTCTACACTGTAACTGGTATGCCAAATGTGTCAAAAAGAACAAAAGAATAGAAAAAGTATGATAAAATTAACGAAATTAAAATTAACTCAGATGATCTCAACTCACAGTCTAAAAGAAATATTGATCAAAAAGATATTTATCTAGACATCAGTTCAATATGATTTTGAAAGTTGACATAATGGTAGTACATTTATAGTTAAGAAAAAATAAATTCTCTAGATGAATCAAATAGTCTTTAGATGGCAGCAAGTAATTTGGTCAGAAATTTGGATTCTATTTCTCATCAGCACATACACATACACACAGGCAAAGGACTCTAAAATTTATGAAAAGGTTTATATTGGGAGTAAATGTCAACTGCATTGAAATAACTGCCAGCATATATAAAAACACCGAACGCTTGTACAAATTCTATTTCAAAAAAATACAATCAACTTCCTCTGACAGAAAGGTGAAGTTGACTTCTGTTCCTCTATTTTTCAAGTTAAGGACAACTAAAACCTTTGCATATTATAAATAAAACAATAATAATAAGGACCTGAAAGTTGGAAAGAAGAAGGAAGACTAGCTAAGAACCTTGGGACATAAGAAACAATACAATGGTGAGTTCTCTGGATTTTTATTTTGCCTCATTTATCCTAGGTTTAGACCTGAAGAAGCTGGCTGGCAAACCAGAAACACCAGTGGGCACACACACACACACACACACACACACACACACACACAAAACAGTAAAAATCTTCTCTCTCTAGCTAAAAGACCAGGAAAGAGATAACCTAGCAAGACAGAAAATGTTTAGACCATAACTTCTCTACACCTACCAAACGTGGCACCACTCCACCAATGCCAGTAAAGCCCAAATGGGGAGCCTGGACTTCTTCCACCTTTGCCCAGCTATATTGAGCCACCCACTTTCCCACTGGGGTAGTATCAGAGAAGGCCCGATAGGAAGCTGGAATTTTTATTGTCACTGGAAAATAATAACCTCCTCCCTGCCCCCCTGCCCCATTTCAGTTGATACCATGTAGAGAGCTTGGATTTCGACTGTCACCCAGCAGTAAGGAGATGCCCCTCCACTTTCATGCTGACTTGGCATCAGAGGAGGCCTATTGGGAGGTAAGAATTTTCACCACCACCAAGCAGTCACAAGGTCCCTGTGGTGTCAGAAAAGGCTATAAGGGGAGAAGTAACAAGACATTCCTATCCTTCCCAGTCACAGTAGTATCTGCAGAGGTCTAGGAATGAGCCAGAACTTCCACCCTTGCCCAGCACAGCAGTAATGAGGATTCCCTCACACTCAACAAGTGTCAACAGAGACAGAATGAGGAACCTGGACTTCTCCCCGACTCCCTGACAAAACAGTGTCAGACAAAGCCAGATTAAACAGAATACTTAAATAAATTCCAGAGTCTTATGACATAATAACCACAGTGCAAAAAGAAAATCACCCATGTTACTGAAATTAAGGAAAATTATAACTTCAATGAAAAAGATCCAAGACCTAGATAATAGAAATGTTAGAATTACCTAACAAATTTTTTTTTTTAAAAAGCCATCACAGAAGTGCTCAACAAGCAATTATGAACATACGTGAAACAAATGAAAAATATAAAGTTTCAGCAAAGAAACAGTGTCAGTAGAGAAATATAATACATAATGAAGAGCCAATTAGAAATTTTAAAACTGAAAAATACAATACCCTTCAACACATACTCATACAAATTAAATGTTGGCTTTAACAGCAGAATGGGGCATGCAGAGGAACAAATCAGAGACCTGGAAAAAGAGAACAATGAATTACCAATCCTAACAAGAGTCAGGAAATCGATTGAAAAAATAAACAAACAGAGTCTCAAGGACCTGTGGGAAGTATAACAAAAGATCTAACGCTAATTTTATTGGATTCCAGCAACAATAAGAGAAAGAGAGTGAAGCTGAAAAGGTACTTGAAGGAAAGAAGGGGTAAAACTTCCCAAATTTGTCAAAAGAGGTAAATCTACAGATTCAAGAAGTTAAACCTTAAATAGAGTAAACACAATAAGATTCACTGCAAGGCACATCATAGTTATAGATGGGAAAATGAAAGGTAAAGGAAATACTTTGAAAGCAGCCAGAGAATTGACACCTAACCTGGAACCAATTTAAAAGACAGTGGATTTCTCATAGGAAACCATGGAGGCCAGAATAAAGAGGCACTATATGTTTTAAATACTGAAAGAAAAGAACTGGTAAACCAGAATTCTATATCCAGTGAAAATAATCTACAGTGATGAAATAAAACTAAATGAATTTGTTTTCAACAGGCAGAATTAAGTCGCTTACTCTCGTATTTGTTCTTACCAAAATTCAAATGTATATCCACATACATGTATTTTTAGATGCATATTCATATATATATATATATATATATACACACATTCTTCAGCTTGGTTAACCATTCCTGTTTTCCACACTTTATTACCAAGATGTGTATAGATTTTTTCTTCCTTTGCTTCAAATGAAACATGCTGCTGTTAGTGACTCAGCTTATGCAATTACATCTTAATTAAATGGCTAAATAAATTCGGCCCATGCTATCATAAAAAAATATTTAGGAATTTTAAGAAAACATCTTAATTCAATTTAAAATAAACTCTTCTGCTGCAATTATTTGAAATTTACACATAAACTTAGTGATCTCTGAGACCCCTATCTTAAAAATCTCACTAGAAATATATCGATACTTGGCAGGAACTGTGTCCAAGAGAGTCATCTGTTGTTTATGAATGAAATGCAAATCACTTCCTACAAACCAGTTTCTTAGGTTTTTCAAGACACAATTTTCTATTCCAGAGTAAGAACAGAAAATTGAGGTAGAAAAAAAGAATAATACATTTATTTTGCTAGAGGTTTTAATCCTTACTGCTTCTGTCAGTTTTTGTGGATCTTGTGATCAGAAACTATACTTTCCTATATCAAATATAACATTGGTTTAAAATATAATAAAACATAATAACACATCTCAAATGTCAATAACAAATCCAATTTAAGGTTATTTTGTGATCCAGGTCTGACATGTGATTAAAATTCCTAAACTGTACACCCCCAAATCAAATAACAGTTGAAACAGAAATTTAGTGCTTTAAATTTATTTCCCCATTATTACCCTAGTCCTGGATCAGAATAGGAATTCCATAAGTATATTGACTAAAAAAGTGAATGATGATATTGTCATATGATTGTCATATATCATATGTCAAAATGTCACAAGATAATTTTTTAAGCTCTATAATATAAAATTCCGAATGTTTCTAGCCTGGCAACTGTAACATTCACATTCACAGATAGAGGACCAAAAATGAATGTCACTGGTGTAAACTTTACAGATTTGATATAACAACTATGCTTTCAGCTGTTTAAAAATTCTATCATTTAAAGAAAATGTATACTTTTAAAAAGGTTAAGCATTAAACTGCCTGAATGTCTAAATATCTTCACACACCAAAAGCAATTTAAGACCAAGGACTATAATGCTTCATATAAGATTTTGATTAGTTCCTAATTCCTTTGGTACCCATCCTGGTAAATAATCAGATTCTTTGATGCCTGCCATTTGGCTGTTTACTGAGATACTTAAGGTGAGCTTATTCTTCTAAGTTAATTACTTCTTGTCCTGACTAACAACTCTACCATCCTAATTTTTTCTGGAGTAGAGGGAGACTACTGAGCTAATTGAACCATATTTCTGATGGTTGCTAATGACTTAATGTGCTCATCCTCCCAGAAAATATATTTGCATTTAACAGGAAAATAAGATGTCTTAGTAGAAGGAATGACTACCATCACAATTTCACATAGATTATGAATATTAATGCACTTTAAATGAAGTTCCCTGGAAAGATATGATTGTGTTTGTTGAATGGAAAATGTTACTGACAATTATTTCAAAAATATGTTTAGGGAAATCAGTTCCTTTGTGTAGTCATTTTAATAAAAATGTTGGTCCAAAAAACTAGGCAAAAACTATCCATTTAATCTAGGTAAAATAACATACAAGTAAAAATTTGGGAGAATAAAACTTTAAGCAATTTGTAGTTGAGATGACATTATTAGTTATTCACACAATTATATTTTCAGCCCTAATTTTGAGTTCTATCAGCTCCTTAGTTTCACCTTTTATAGACTTATTGGGGGCATAATTGACATGCAATAAATTTCACATATTTAAAGGATATAGTTTGATAAGGTTTGATATGTCTACACACCTGTGAAATCATTACTACAAACAACGTATTTACCACCTCCCAAAACTTCCACTCACCCTTTTGCAATTTGCTCCTCTTACTTCCTATCCCTATGCACAGGCCTCTGGTATCTATTAATCTGCTTTGTCTCTAGAGATTAGTGTGCATTTTACAGAATTTCCCCAAAACAGTATATATATTTTTTGAACTCTCTTTCAGCATGATTAATTTGTTTCATTTATATTGTTGTATGTATTAATAGTTTATTCCTTTGTGTGGCTGAGTTGTATTGTATTGTATGGATAGACCACACTGTTTATCTATTCACTTGTTAATGGACATGTGTGTAGTTTTCAATTTTTGCCTATTTCAAATAAAGCTGCTAAAATATGTATACAATTTTTGGTATATGCATATGCTTTCATTTATACTGAATGTGTTATCTAGGAGTAAAATAGTTGGATCATATGGAAGGTATATAAAAACCTTTAAAAAAATAAACAGTTTTAGAAATACACAAAAATCGCAAAGATGATTCAGAAAGTTCTCATAAACTGCACAGCTTGAATCTCCTCCCTATTTTCCAATGCATATAAAAGTTACGTTTCCACCATACTGTAGGCTAAGTGTGCAAAAGCACTATGTCTAAAAACATGTACATACCTTCATTAAAAAACACTTTATTACTAAAACAGACTAAACACCATCTGAGGTTTCAGAGGCCATGATCTTTTTGCTGGTGGAGAGTCTTGCCTTCATACTGATTACTACTGACCATGATCAGGGTGGTGTTGCGGAAGGTTGGGGTGGCTGTGGCAATTTCATAAAATAAGACAACAGTAAAGTTTGCCATATCAATGGACCCTTCCTTTCATGAACAGTTGCTTTGTAGCATGCAATGCTGTTTGATAGTATGTTAGCCACAGTAGAACTTCTTTCAAAACTGGAGTCAATCCTCTCAAAAACTACCGCTGATTTATCAACTAAGTTGATGTAATATTCTAAATACTTTGTTGTGATTTCAACAATCTTCATAGCAGCTTCACTAGGAATAGATTCCATCTCAATTAACCAACTTCTTTGCTCATGCATAAGAAGCAACTACTCATCCATTTAAGTCTTATCATGAGATTGTAGCAATTAAATCACACCTTCAGGCTCCACTTTTAATTCGAGGTCTCTTGCTACTTCCACCACATCTGCATTTACTTGAACCCCTTAACATCATCCATGAGGGTAGGAATCAACTTTTTCCAAACTACTGTTTATGTTGATATTTTGACCTCTTCCCATTAATCATGATTGTTCTTATTGATGTCTAGAATGGTGAATCCTTTCCAGAAGGTTTTCAACTGACTTTGCCCAGATCCATCGGAGGAATTACTATCTAGATGGCAGCTATAGCCTTACGAAATATATTTATGAACTAATAAGGCTTGAAAGCCAAAATTACTCCTTGAACAATGGACTGCAGAACAGATATTGTGTCAGCACGCATGAAAACAACACTGATCTCATACGTCACCATCTGAGTTCTTGGGTAACCAGGTATGTTATCAATGAATGGTAATATTTCAAAAGGAACCTTTTTTTTTTTTTTCCTTGAGCAGTAGTTCTCAGCAGTGGGCTTCAAACATTCAGTAAACCATGTTGTAAAGAGATGTGCTGTCATCCAGGCTTTGTTGTTCTTTTTATAGATCACAGGCAGAATAGATTTAGCATAGATCTTAATGGCCCTAGGATTTTCAGAATGGTAAATGAGGACTGGCCTCAACTAAAAGTCACCAGCTGAATTAGCTCCTAAAATAGAGTCTGCCTGTCCTTTGAAGCTTTGAAGCCAGGCATTGACTTCTCTTACTATGAAAGTCCTAGATGGCATCTTCTTCCAATATAAGGTCGCTTCATCTGCATTGAAAATCTGTTGTTTAGTGTAGCCACTTCCATTAATTATCTTGGGATATTCTGGATAACTTGCTGAACTTCTGCCTCAGCTCTTGTTGCTTCTCACTGCACTTTTACATTATGGAGACAGCTTCTTTCCCTAAACCTCATGAATCAACCTCTGCTAGTTTCAAACTTTTCTTCTGCTGTTTCCTCACCTCTCTCAGCCTTCACAAAATCGAAGGGAGTTAGGGCCTTGCTCTGGATTAGACTTTGGCTTAAGGGAATTCTGTGTCTGGTTTGATCTTCTATTCAGACCGTTAAAACTTTCTCCATATCAGCAATTAGGCTGTTTCACTTCTAATTTCTTTCAGTAACTTTTCCTTTGCGTCCACAACTTGGCTAACTGTTAGGCACAAGAGGCTCAGCTTTCAGCCTATTTCAGTTTTCAATATACCTTCCTCACTAAGCTTATAATTTCTAGATTTTGACTTAAAGAGAGAGATGCGCAACTCTTCTTTTCCCTTGGACACTTAGAGGCCACAGTGGGGTTATTAATTAGCCTAATTTCAACATAGGCATACCTTGGAGATATTGTGGCTTCACTTCTACACCACCACAATAAAGCAAATATCACAATAAAATGAGTCAGAAATGTTTTGGTTCCCAGTGCGTATAAAATTCATGTTCACACTATACTGTAGCCTATTAAGTGTACAGTAGTTTCACATCTAACAAGCACTGTACATACCTTAATTAAAAATAGTTTATTGCTAGAAAGGATTAACATCATCTAGCCTTCAGAAAGCTCTAATTTTTTTCAGTAGTAACATCAAACATCACTGATCACAGATCACTATAACAAATATAATAATAATGAAAAAGTTTAAAATAGTATAAGCATTACCAAAACGTGACACAGAGACACGAGGTGAGTAAATACTATTGGAAAAAATGGCGCCAATAGACTTGCTGGCTACACGGTTGCCACAAACCTTTAATTTGTAAAAAAATGAAATATTTAATGAAACTCAATAAAGCAAAATACAATAAAATGAGGTACGTCTATATATGATTTGTAAATATCTTCTAGCCTGTTGCTTGTCTTTCATTCTCTAATGGTGACTTTCAAAGAGCAGAAAGTTTTAACTTTGATGATGTTCTATTTATCATTATTTTTCTCTTTTATGAGTCATGTACTTGGTGTTGTACCTAAGAAATCTTTGCCTATCCAAGAATATACACACACACACACACACACACACACACACACACATATATGTATATATATATTCTGTTACATATAAATATATATATTCTTTTTCAGATCATTTTCCATTATAGGTTATGATAATATAATGACTATAGTTCCCTGTGTCATATAGTAAATCTTTGTAGTTTATCAATTTTATATATAGTAGTGTGAATCTGTTAATCCAATACTCCTAATTTATCCCTTCCCCCAGTTTTATTTTTCAGTTAACATTAAAGTAGAATGTGATATACAATACAGGCAATCTGCTAAGAGATTGCAAAGACAGAAATAAATCTCACCCTTCTTTATTTTTATTTTTTATTACATGTAGATTTATTTGGTTGTGCCGGGTCTTAGTTGCAGCAGGTGTGCTCCTTAGTTGCAGCTCACTGGCTCCTTAGTTGTGATATGCAAACTCTTAGCTGTGGCATGCATGTGGGATCTAGTTCCCTGACAAGGGATTGGACCTGGGCCCCCTGCATTAGGAGCACAGAGTCTTAACTACTGCGCCACCAGGGAAGTCACAAATCTCACTCTTTTTTATACTCAACCAGATTCAACCCATTTCATACATGTTCTCAAAATACATGATAACTAGTCCTCAGGCAAGAGGGCTTGACAGCACTATATGTCACACATGGTTCATCCTAATTTCACCAGTTGGGATGGTCACCTGTGTTTGCCAACTGGCTTTATTTAAAGAAAAATAAACTGCTCATATTTTTATGACAGGAAGCAGTTTTGCAACTTGGGGTGAGGTGCCTGCCTAAGTTAGGTTCCTAACCTCCCACAGAAACTGAGAGATAGGTGCACTATCTTCCTTGATGAATGCATTTCAAAGAGATGGTTCTCAGGTCCTGGAGAAAGACAGCTGTTGCTATGAGAATGTCATCTCCGAGCAGGAAGAGATCAAGCTAAGATGTTTACCCACGGTAGGAGCTCATTATGGTTTAGCAGTGAAATCCAGAGTCTCTGGAAAGCTTTTGAAAAAGATTTACATGTTTTTTTAGTTTCCATGGTACAGATTTTTCACTTCCATGGTTAAATTTATTCTGAAGTATTTTATTGTTGTTGATGCTATTATAAATGAGATGGTTTTCTTGATTTCTTTTTCAGGTGCTTTATCATTAGTGTAATGGAATGCAAATGATTTCTGTATGTTGACTTTTTATCCTGCCACTTTACTAAAATTGATTAATTCCAACAGTTCTTTGACTGATTGTTTGGGATTTTCTATATACAGGGTCATATGATCACTAAATAATGACCAAAAAACTACAAAACTTTGCTAAAAGAAACTGAAGACATAAACAAATGTAAAGATACCCCATGTTTATGGATCATAAGAATTAATATTGTTAAAATGGCCATCCTACCCAAAGCCATCTACAGATTCAATGCAATCCCTATCAAAATATCAAAGGCATTATTCATAGAAATAGAAGAAGCAATCCTAAAATTTATATGAAACATCAAAGATCCCAAATAGCCAAAGCAATCCTGAGGAAAAAAGAACAAAGCTGGAGGTATCACATTTCTAGATTTTAAACTACACTACAAAGCCATAATAATAAAAATAGTATATTATTGGCACAAAAATAGACACATCAACTACTGGAGCAGAATAGAGAGCTGAAAATTAAACTCAGGCATACACAGTCCCTTTGACAAGGGATCCAAGAATAACCAATGGGGAAAGGATAGTCTCTTCTAGGAATGGTGTTCAGAAAACTGGAGAAACACCTGCAAACAATGAAATTGGAGCCCTATCTCACACTACTCACAAAAATTAACTGGAAATGGATCAAAGACTTAAGCATAAGACCTGATACCACAAAGTTCTTAGAAGAAAACAGTGGGGAAAAGTTAATCAATATTGGTCTTGGTAATAAATTTTGGGGCACGATGCCAAAAGTACAAATAACGAAAAAAAAAATCAACAAATGGGACATCAACTTCATAACTTCTGTGCAGCAAATGAAACAGTTAACAAAACGAAAGGACAATCTAGTGATTGAAGAAAATTTTTGCAAACCATATATTGGATAAGGAGTTAATATCCAAAATATATAAAGAACTCAATCAACTCAATAACAAAAAAACAAACAATCCAATTAAAAAATAGGCATAAGAATTAAATAGACATTTCTTCATAAAGGACTTCAAAATGGCCAAGAGACATGAAAAGAAGATGTTCAACATCACTAATCATCAGGAAAATTCAAATCAAAACTACAATGAGATATCCCCCTCACACATGATGAACGGCTACCATCAAGAAGACAAGAGATAACAGGTGCTATCAAGGATGTTGTGAAAAGGGAACCATCATACATTATTGGTGGGAATGCAAATTGGTGTGACCAGTATGGAAAACAATATGGAGGTTCCACAAAATATTAAAAATAGATCCACCATACCATCCAGCAATTCCACTTCTGGGTATATATCAAAAGGAAATGAAAACAGGATTTTGACTAGATATATGCACTTCCATGTTTATCAAAGCATTATTCACAATAGCCAAAATATGGAAATAACCCAAATGCCCATCAACAGATTAAGAGATAAAAAAGGTGTTGCTGCTGATGAGATCTTAAAGCCTTTTTATGCTTGAGGTAGTATTCTCATTAATATTTAAAAGACCCTTTAAATACAAATTTAAATAATCTTTCTGTTTCTTGTACTTGGAGTATTTTGTCCTTTGTATAGATGTAGCTTTATGGTTTTAATCAAACTGGGTAAAGTTTTTCATCATTTATTCAATTTTTGTCTCCTTTCCTCTCTTTATAAACTCCAGGAACACTAATAATAGATAATCTGAAATTGTCCAACAACTCACAGATACTCAGTTCATTTTTGTGGTTGTTGGAGCTTTTTTTTTTCTCTGTGTTTCAATTTGGGTAGTTGCTATTGCTACACATTCAAATTAACTTACTTTTCCTTTACAATGTTTAATCTGCTGCTAATTCCAGTCACTTTATTGTTTTATATCAAATATTGTAGTTTTCATCTCTAGGAGATTTTTTTATTTCTCCCATATCTATAATTTATATACAATCCTCTCTCAATCTTTGAAAACATAGCGGATATGATTTTATAACATTTTAGTGTCCTTGTATACTAGTTCTATTATTAATATACTTGTAAAGTTTGTTAACATTTATTATCATAGGTCATATTTTCCTGCTTATTTGCATTTTTGGCTTTTTTTAAATTGGATGCCTGATGCTTGGATATGTCATACTTTTATAAATATTCATTAACTTTATTTTGGGATTCAGTTAAATTTCTCAGAAATACTTTTCAGGTTTTGCTTTTAAGATTTCTTAGATGAGACCAGTAGTTTTTGATTAATTTAAAATAAAATCCTTCCAATTATTCCACCCAGTGTCCCATGAATAATGGTGTTTTCCACCCTTGCTTGTAGGACATCAAGTTTTCCAAGATCTGTTTGAGCTTCCGGGATTGTTTTGTCTGTTCCTTTTGCCCACTTCTTTTCCCAGCCTCATTAATATGCTAATTCATATTCAGCTGAACACTTAGAAGGGGCCCTTCCTCATAGGTCTCTGTAGTTCTCTCTCTGAGAAGCTTTCTCCTCTCAGGTACACTGCCTTGCAGTTTCTAACTGCCATGACTTCATTGCATTCCCAACTGTTACCTTAACTTAAGGAGTCCACTGGATTCTACCAGGCCTTATCTCTATAATGTAAGCTAGAAATCACCCCACCCCCAACCCCCACCCCAAATCAGGAAGCCTGTACAACCCTACAGATGCAAAAAGGAATTTTTTTTCTGGTAGAGGTACAACTTACTCAATTCCACCCTAACCACCTTGGAAGAAGCCAATTTTATATCTATTAACAAAGTCATTTCAGCATTTGTACCTATGTAGGTGCCGGTTCTATGGATTCGCTTTTGAATCACTTTTTAATAACTTATTGTGTCCCTTGTTAATTAATAGGTCAAACCAAATAATTGGCATTAGTTCATTTTATATTTGAATAGTAATTTTTACTTATTTAAAAATTATCTTTAAAAAAAGTATAGGTGTAATATTCCATTGAGTGGAATTTTCTTAACTGTTGCTCTATTGACGAATATTTGGGTATTTTTTATTTTTGCTATTACAAATTCATCACATTTATTTTTCATGCACATGGATTATTTATTCTTCTACTTTAAAACTTTTGTTTAGGAAAAAGTCCCAAATACATGTAAATAAGTCAAAAGAGATAATCCTTTATAGAGATCATTACATAAATTGCTTAACTGGGACTTTAGTTCTGAGTAACTCAACTTACTAGTATGGCTGACAATTTCTAATATAGGCTACTAGTTGTAATTTTTACTGTAAAGATATTGTATTTTTCAGCATAAAATAGCTCTTTATGGAGTTTCTCAGTTAAAACTTGAAGATGCATAATGGGATTTTGATTCCATTTTTTTGTTAATACTAGCAGATAATAACCAGAAACTTAATGAAGTCTGAGTTTGCTAGTTTAATATGTTTAAAGTCGGAGCTTCTGTAGGCTCTCCTGGAACTAATTTATAGGCTCCTGCTATAGGCACCTTCTTTATGGTCTCATTTAAGATGATGTAAAATCACCAAGGGCATGTATGGCATAAAGACTCATTTCTGAGGTTAAAATAAATAGTTAAGTAATGCCAAGTGAGTTCCTGTGCATATATGTTTGAATGTGTGTGCATTTTTCATTTAGTAAAGTTTCTTTAAATAAGAAATAGTTTTTTTACCTTTTATGTCTAATAGTAAGTCAGAGAAGTTACATGAGGAAAAAAATGATCTTCAGTGTCAGTCAATTGCCTTCCATTTCACATCATCACCTACTGACTTGGAATAATATAATTCAGAAGCTAATTACCCCTCACAATATTTTAAACATACCTTTATTGATATTTCTACTACTGTGTATAGATCTAGTTGAAACTTGATTATTGTAGTATTGTTATTTTTAATTAGGTTGAAATCCAAATCAAATTAAGTAGAACTGACAATCCAGTGCTCTTAAAATAAACTTTGAAAACTGGGACTTGAACTTTATCAAAATTTATAAATGGAAAGCATGACATTGGATTGCACTCTAAAGTTCAAAAATAGATTTACTTATAAACTTATGAAGGGACAGTTACATTACACGACCATTTATTTATTATGTTTACATACTTTTATTAAAACAATTTATTGAGTATCTGTTGAGTACCAGGCTAAATATTGGTAGTAGAAATAAAAATATAAGTACTATGTTATGTTTGCCTTAAAGACATTTTAGAAATGCTGGTAAAATAGTTCTACAGAATCAGAAAATGGGGAGGACCAACTCTCTGGAGGCATGAGAGAGAGATTCATAATTAAGTACATGTTTTAGGTGGTCTTGAAAAATGGGTAGATTAACATTTCTGAAGTAAGGGAAAGAATGCCAGGCAGAAGAAAAATGCAGAAGTTGAAAAATTTACCCTGTGGTTAAAGAAGAAGACACAGTCTACATAAATTTTGTGAAGAAACAAATATAATCTGATAGATTTGATGGAGGAGAATTAGGTTTGCATCAAATAATGCAAGATTAGTGTGGATATTATAGTATTTTGACCTTTTCCCACTGGGGAATTTTAGGGTCTTGATGCAAGTGACTTAACCTGCAAAACTGATAGCAGAGGAGAAACTGAAGCAAGTAAATTAATTAGGAGACTCTCACAATAATCTTAATAAAATTGCAGTAGTTAGATTTCAGATGACTGGATGGATCAAAGAACTTTCATAAATAGAATTTTAGAATGAAACAGGGAGAAGAATTTTCCAAAAGTTTGGTAATTAATATCAGGTCCTGATTTTCATATCATTTTATCAAGCATAACTTCATAAAAATATCAATTCAAACTATAATTATTGTTATTAATATTATTATTATTTGATATTGTGATAGGCATGACTCCTATTTCAAGAATTATTTCAATATTTCAATTTTGAAGTTTTCAAAATTCTTTAATAGCTAATATTAGACACTTCAGTAGACTCAAATTCCAGTGTAGCATCTAGTTGGAGAGTTTAGAACATTATAAACTACATTTCCCAGATTCCCTTGAAACGAATAATCTGAATATTCCTCTAATGGAAGAACTCTTTTGAGATTTAGAAGAAAGGAGAAGGTAATCTTCCTGTTTTCTAGCTATTACCACTGGTTACAAGGGTTATGATAATGTGTTCTAGTATTTCTAGGTGGCCAGGGATGGTGGTAACATTATTCCTACATCAGAATAGACCCAGTGGTTGCCCCAGACTTATGAGCTTCCCTAAATTTCAAGATCAGTTTGTTATGGGACTCATATGAAAAGCCCAGAATATAAACTGGTTCTATAATCATTCCACTGATTTTATTTAAAATATCTAGAATGGGTCTATTGTTTTCACTGAACTGTGATCAACTGTTAGGTTTGTATTACAGAAGATAAAAAAGTTTCAACTCAACATTCTTGAAAAATTACAGTATATACACCCCAAAAAAACTAGTCCTAAATGGAAATTTTTAAAATTTTAATTGAGATACAATTAATATACCAGCAAATTCACCATGTTAACATGTACAATGCAAATTTTGTTTTATTTTATTTTGCTTTTTCAGTACACTGACAAAGTTGTGCAACCATCACCACTATTAAATTCCAGAGTATTTTTCATCACTCCAAAAAGAAACCTTGCATCCATTAACAGTCACTTCCCATTTCCCCATTTCTTCATCCCTTGCTAACTACTAATATACTTTCTGTCTCCATTAATTTACCTATTCTGGAGATTTCATCAATTGGAATCATTCAATAAATTACGTGACTTCTTTTACTTAGTATAATGTTTTCAAAGTTCAATCATATTTAGCATGTATCAGTATTTTACTCCTTTTTTATTTCTGACTAATATTCCATCATATGCATATATCATATTGTGTTTATTCATTCATCAGATGATGAACATTTGTGTTATTTCCACTTTTTGACTATTATGAATAATGCTGTAATGAACATATTTTTGTGGAGACATATCTTTTCAATTCTTTTGGGTATATACCTAGAATTGGAATTGCTGGGTCATAGAGTGACTCTATGTATAACTTTTGAAGAACTGCCATACTGTATTCCACAGCACCTGTGCCAATTTGTAATGCATCCCCACTAGCAATGCTTGAGGTTTCCAATTTATCCACATCCTTATCAACACTTGTTATTATCCACTTATTTTTGGAAACTTTGTAGTAGACATAAACTTTACTTCTGACAGCAGGAGACTTGTGATAGATGGATGGGTATGTGATAAAAATGAAGGTTGATGAATGAAAGGTAATGAAATAAAAAAAATCTAAAAAGTCATAGATTTAAAACACTAGAAATTGTGGGTTCCTAGTAATAATTAATTAGGTAATGAACCTTATATTTGCCTGTCAGTTTGGTGAGCATATTTTTCCAAAACCAGAGGTAATTAGAAAAGAAATCAGAATTTCTTTCCAAAACCAGAGATAATTAGAAAAGAAATCAGAATTTCTTTCTTATTTTTTTTTGGTCTGCATGCAGGATCTTCGTTTTGGCACACGGGATCTTTAGTTTCAGCATGTGGGCTCTTCACTGCGGCACGTGGGCTTCTCTCTAGTTGTGGCATGTGCATTTTCTCTCTCTAGTTGTGGCGTGCGGGCTCCAGCGTGCGTGGGCTCTGTAGTTTGTGGCAAGTGAGCTCTCTAGTTGAGGTGTACGGGTTCAGTAGCTGTGGCGCACGGACTTAGTTGCCCTATGGCATGTGGGATCTTAGTTCCCTAACCAGGGGTCAAACCCGTGGTCCGTGCATTGGAAGGCAGATTCTTTACCACTGGGCCACCAGGGAAGTCCCAGAAATCAGAATTTGTATCAATGAGTAGAAATTATAAAATCTAAACACTATCAGAAAATTTAGGATATATTTTTATGAAATTTGAAGGATTTCTGTCAGGAACAACCATACACAGGAGAAATGAAGATCAACTGTACATCTTCTGTGATATCCCCTTTTTCTGTATGTATTAAATATCTCCTTATTGTAGAAATTTCAATGTATCCTGTTTTCAAAATTTTTTAAATTTCTAATAATAGTGCAACCTAGACATTTTAATTATATTATTTAATGGTTTTTAAGAACATGGGCATTGTAATTCAAGAGGATTAAATCCTGGTTCTGGCCCTTAAAAGCGCTGATTTTGAATATCAATTTATTTTTATTTAATATCCAATTTGTAAATAAGGGATATTATATTTTATACACAAAGAATTATTTGAGAAAAAGAAGAAATATTGGATATTAAGTGGGCTTTAGAACAACAGCCAGCAAACATCAGGTTCAGAGCAGATCACAGCTATTCTTACTGACTACCCATTTATCTAGAAGGGTTTTGTTTTTTCTGTTAAACTTATTTCATAATGCATTATATATTTATTATTATAGCAAAAAATGGCTCTTTACTTATCTTTTCATCATAGGTATCATCCCAGACAATTAAAAACTTCACTTAAACATGATTTGGTTGTCTGGCTAACAGTCTCTATTTCGAAAATAATGTACTTAAATATACAAATGACCACATATTTTCCATTTACATCTATTAAAATTATTACATAATAAATATTCTGAATTATTTTTCTTCATATTTTTGAGTATTTTCTAAAAGAAGGGTTCATTAAAAGTCTATTTGTCTTGAAGTATATGGATACATTTAGGGTTCTTCATTTACATAATCAAATTTAAACATACACTTCTGAAACAATCTTTTCTTTTTAACAATCTTTTTATAATGAATTAATAGACTTTATATTTAGAACAGTTTTAAATTCACAGAAAAATTGAGCAGATAGTACAGAGACTATCTCTCCCTCATACACATTTCCCCTACTAATATCATCTTGCATTGATATAGTACATTTGATACAATTAATAAACCATTATTGTTATATCATTATTAAAGTTCATTTTATTACTGATTTGTATAATTAGAATTTCTGAAAATAAATTAAATCTACAGATATAGCTTTGTTTATACATCTACCTATGCAAGGATGTACTTCAGCCTCACTCTGCCATGGAACAATGACACCATTCTTAAGGTATTTATATGAATAAATCAGCAGGTAACTCTGTTTTCATACATTTTAGTGCAATTATTCAATCAATTACTGAATATAATTTATTTATGCCATTGTATTAAGGGTCTTAAATTAGCTAAGACAAAATATAATCAGTGGCCATTAATTAAAGTATAAGTGCAAACGGTAACATTTGTAATAATGGTAATAAAAAATAACAATAGTGCTAATAATAATTACACCTAACTTTTTGAGAATTTACTTGTGCATTTCTTCATTTGAGTCTCTTAACATTATAAAGATTTAGCTTTTGGAATCTCTATTTTATACATAAACTGACACACAGATTAAATAACTTGAGCAACATACAGCTAGTACACTACAGAAGTGGGATTTGAAACAAAACTATCTGATTCTAAAAACCATTATGCTATAGCCACAAATTTATGCTTACTTTTTCCCTTGTGCCAACCCCCCAAACTTCCTAAATTACTCTTCTGCGAACAAGAAGAAAGTGAACTAAAATTTTATTTATTTATTTATTTTTAATTAATTTGTTTTATTTTTGGCTGTATTTATTTTTATAACTTGTGAAAGTATTACAATATCATAATACTGAATAGTAAGGATTTTAAATGAGTAAAATGAATGCAGAATGTGATCCAGTGGGTACTAAATATTGCCTACTTTCTATATAATGGATCTTAAAAGAGAAAAGTTGTTCAAGCAGGTTAACCTTGATCCTAATTTTGAATTTATCTTTTCCTTTTTTTAATACACTTAAAATTCTTTATAAAATATTTCAGTGTATGTGCACCTGTGCTGGAAGTGACCACATCTTCCACAACTGAAAACAACATTTCTATATACAGGTCATTTATTTCATTTGCCCAGACATAACTACCTGTATTGTTTCTCTGTAAACAACTGGAAATAATTCATCAATCTCAGAAAAAGTGGCTAATTTTCACTAATTAGTGATGGGTTTCTGCAACATGATAAATTGTCTTTCTACCATGTGTCTATAAGTAATTTAAAACATCCCTTTAATAACACACAGAGCAAAATAACCATCACAAACATTTTTGGTAGGTTTGCAAGCTAGAGCCTGAAAGTGTTGAAGAATATTTGGGAAAATATTTTTTTCAGTAACAAAATTAAATTAAGTTTGTAAAAGAGTTTCAAATCCTCAACTATCAAATAATAAGTAAATAATTAATTCCTGTGGTTGATGAAATAAGAAATAGCTGCATAAGCATATAATATGAGTGTGATTGTCAAAGGAAACATCTCAGGGATATAAACGTTGTTGGCTCCTCAATGAGCTACAGAGAGATATATGAAACATATAGTAGGAGGCAATTAGGTTTATTAAAAGCATCTCAGGTCTACTTGGTTTTGTATTTAACTTTTTAAAATGTAGTCCTTGATAAATTGTTAAGTATACTTAACAAATACATTTTAAAAGATAAATTAAATAATATGTAGATTATACCCATCTATGTCTTAAAGGCTCTGAGAGATAACAGTAGCTATGATTTATTAAGAAAGTATTTCAGTGGTTATGCCAAGGACTTTGGTTATTACTTAAGGGTGGATATAAGACCTCACTCTCCAGAAAAGGAACCAGAGGAAATAAAATATAAGACTTAACAACATTGTTATCTCCTGCATAAGCAATGGAGAGTTACTGAAGGATTCATAGCAGAGTTCATGTCTGAGAGAAGTCTTGAAGGATAAGAATTTCACGAGCTGGACTAGGTATGGGAAGAACATTTTGCGGAAGGGAAAAAAGAAAGAATTGTGTTATGTATGTAGGAACATAGACATATTTGAATATTATTGAAGAAATAATTAGAAAGAAACGTAAGTCAACTAATAAGTTATTTTGAAAATATGAGAGGGTGGTATTATTTGGGGAAAAACAAACAAAATTATAATCATTCATTCACTCACTGAAAAAATAGGTATTTCAATAAGTGCCAGTCATTGCAGTTATCAAATAAACTACAGTTTATTGGGGAATATGGATTAATAAAAAGACCATTAAATTGTACTCTAGTAAATTCTACATTAAGGGTAAGTTTTTTGAAGGACATAGGAACACATAGGATAGTCACCATTGTAAGGCATTTAGAAGTTATAAAGGAAGTTATGATTAAGCTCATTAAAATAGCTGGGAAACATTATTCAAAATAGCAGAAACAGCATGTGCAAAGTATAGAAACTAACAATGACCATGCTACATGCAAATCTTTCTATATGCCAGAAAACTGAGAATAAAGAATGTAGAGGGCTTCCCTGGTGGCGCAGTGGTTGAGAGTCCGCCTGCCGATGCAGGGGACACGGGTTCGTGCCCTCATCTGGGAAGATCCCACATGCCGCGGAGCGGCTGGGCCCGTGAGCCATGGCCGCTGAGCCTGCGCAGGAGCCTGTGCTCCGCAACGGGAGAGGCCACAACAGTGAGAGGCCCGTGTACAGCAAAAAAAAAAGAATGTAGAGTACTTTCTCAAAAAGAAAATTAAATGCATGGGCTTTGGTATTCGATAGATCATAGTCCAAATCCTAAGACTTAATAATTAATTGTTAAGCCTTAGTCAAGTCAATTAACTTAATTTTTTTCCTCTGTAAAATGGAGATAATAATAGTTGCTTTCTCCTGGGGCACTGCAGGAATTAAAGGGAATTATATAATTCATGCTCAGCTTCTTGCTCAGAGTAAGTACTAGATGAATAAAAGTGGTGATGGTTGTTGTTATGAGTTATCTACGCATGGGGGGCCTTGTCTATTAGTCATGGCCTCCTTAGTTCTTAGAATAGTACCTGACACATAGTAAGTTATTAATTAGTGTTTCTGAATAAATGAATGTTCTTACTCAAATTATTATCACAGAATCCAAGGAAAGAAACTTCTGATACAGAGGGTGGCTAAGACTTTTAAATGCATCCATATAAGAACAATCCTGAAATATTATTTTCTTGGATTAAGAAACAAGTAAGTTACTGGTGGTGTCTATAGAAAATCATCAGTTGAGCAATAGGTGAGTAGGAATGAATGAGAAATGAAGCACTATATGTACCCAGTATAGAAATACATTTCAAGCTATTTGATCAAAAAAAAGGAGGACAGAAATAGGACTGTAACTGAAGGAAGAGACATAGAATTTTGTTACTACTGTTTTTCTTTTCCTAAGTTTTAAACAGAGATATCATGGATGAATGAAGTCAGTGATGAGGTAAAAGCAAGAGAGGATATAGATGGAGAATTGGATGATAACTCAAGAAGCATCACATCCACTGTACCATAAGGAAGAAAAAAAACGGTGGGTAGATACAAGTATATTTGTAGATTTAGAGGTGGGGAGGAAACAGTTGCCTCAGCATGCCTGGGTTGCTCAAACTTTGAACATTTAAAAGCTGGGCCATCCTTTGATCAGCTCTTATGAGATAATCTCTGAGCCCTTGAATTATTCTACTTGATAAGAATGTTTTTCTATAAGCTTGAGGGCTTGAGACAAGCTGTACCTAGTTAACCAAATAAATTTATTCTGTTAAGGTAATTTATGATAAGAGGGTTATTTTTGCTGGAGTTGTGGATGTTAGCAGAGAGGGGATATGACTGGAATCTGAGTGGCTGAGATGGGCCCCAAGCACCAGCAGCAATGCATGAATCATAGTTTTCATCTTGTATTGACCAATCTGTTAGTCTCTGCTCTAAGGTTTCAGACTAAGGATGTAATCCATATCTTCCCTTAGAGGTAGATGTAGGTCATATGCCTCAAAAAGACTAGAGAAATAAACACAGCTAGCTTGGCAAAGTACCATACTCATCACTCAAAAACCATTCCTAATCACACACATAATTGAAGCTTATTCAGTGAAGTAATTGCTTTACAAGCAAAACAGTGCTTTACTACAATGGTTTCATAGAGAGGAAATACATAATGATAGCATGAGTTCCTATATTCTTAATAAGGAGTCAGCAAACATTTATTTTCAGTAAACAGTCACATAATAAAATAAATATTTTAGGCTTAGTCAAAAGGAAACCATTGTAGCTGATCAACTCTATTATTCTAGACTAAAAGCTGCCAAAGACAATGCATAAACAAGTAAATATGAATGTGTTTCAATAAAAGTGTATTTACATAAACAAGCAGAGAGAGGGATATGACTCTCAGGCTGGATATGGTCCAGGTACCTTGGTTTGCTGGCCCAGGTACTAGATACTACATGTGCATTATCTCACTTAATTTTCACACCTATAGGAAGTAGATATTTTTATTCCTCATTTAAAATAAGTAAACTGAGGAATAGATTGATTGAGCAAAATGTTATTCAGGTAATAAAAAGTAGATCTAGAATTTGTAACCATATTTTCTTGACTTGCTAACCATTATATTTATTAGTCTCTTCATCAAGTGGTTATATTAGTCAAGATTAATATCAGCTCTAAATGACCCAAATCACAAAATAACAGCTTTATTTTTTATTTATTTATTTATTTATTGCGGTACGCGGGCCTCTCACTGTTGCGGCCTCCCCCGTTGCGGAGCACAGGCTCCGGACGCGCAGGCCCAGCGGCCATGGCTCACGGACCCAGCCGCTCTGCGGCACGTGGGATCCTCCCGGACCGAGGCACGAACCCGCGTCCCCTGCATCGGCAGGCGGACTCCCAACCACTGCGCCACCAGGAAAGCCCCAAAATAACAGCTTTAAAAAATTACAAATAAAGTCAGAAATTTGCCCCAGGACTGAAGTGAGAGAGAACAATGAAAAGACTGCCAAGTTTCTTTCATCTTGTCACTCTTGTGATTCTCATCAAGAACCTTTTCAACTTGTGATTCAGGATTCCCACTCAAGCCCCAGCTATCATATCCATACTATAGTCAGAAGGTAAGAGAAAGGGAATGCTATTTGCATTAATGAAATGCTATTTGCATTAATGAAACTTCCCCCATGCTATATACAATGTTCCCATTTTTCTATGACCACAATCAAGAAACCTGGGAAATAAAGTCTTTATTCCAGACAACTACATGCTCAGGTAAAAGACATACATTTTGTACCTATAGAAGAAGGGCAGAATTGAAATGGGGGAACTGGCAGACAAGGAAGGTGTTGTATGTGGGTTTTACATAGGCTCTGCCATCTAGTTTATACCACAGTCTAATGAAAAACACTCATAGGTGCATTAAATAACTTTCCTAAACCTGCGTAGTTAGTAAATGGCAGGTCCTGGAAATAAATCCAGCTAAGAATGATCTCTATTCCATATAATTTTCACTAGAGGAGTGATTTTTAAATATTTAAGAGTTTTCAAGATGACATAAGGATCTGACAAAAGCTATACTCCATAGAAAAACATTTGTACTAATAAGACTTCTTTTAAAACTTCT
The DNA here is from genome assembly GCF_003676395.1 of Aethalodelphis obliquidens. NCBI lineage: Eukaryota > Metazoa > Chordata > Mammalia > Artiodactyla > Delphinidae > Aethalodelphis > Aethalodelphis obliquidens. The sequence continues at coordinate 29,156,246 of NW_020837951.1, read as the reverse complement.
GAGGGCACTGTCTGTGAAACCAAAAACATAACATTACAGCAGTGATTCTTACAATGGTGTGAAAAAAAATGGTAACTTGTTTTCCAGAGCTTAATCAGAATTTGTGTTGAGACAGTGGAGATGGATATATCTATGTTTACCTATTCCTAGGCTGCTGGTCCATGTTAGCAAGGCCCCAGAAGATGCAAGAGCCTTATTAAAGAACTCTCTGTCAAGAAACCTGAACTATGTCTTGCTCCTCAAATTCTCTCAAATGCAAATGATTTAAGAACATGACATCAGATTTTAATGCACCTTTTTTCTTTGATGCTTTCACACAATTTAAAAAATTGACCCCAATATACAGTTTTAGGGGTGTGTGTGTGTGTGTGTGTGTGTATGTGTCTGTGTGTATGGAATGTGAAAGGACACCTAGCTCTCTAACCTTCAAACATTTCTGAGAAATATAAACATTCTAATTATTATCCATTTTTTAAGATTAGGAAATTGAAGAAGGTGTAGGTGGAAGGAAATAGCTTTCCTCAGATCTCAGAAGCAAATGAACCAATACTAAATCTTCAATCTCAGTCAATGGTTTGCTTTTACATTAAAAGCAGGTCAAATCCTAAATTGTTGCACTTTCCCTAAGTAATAAATTATATGCATTCAAGAAAGCATGTGAGTAGTTAATATTAGTCTGTCTTGGAAAAAAACTATATATGCAAATAAGATATTTACAAGGGAACTTTGACTGTAAACACTGTGATTATCTTGGTAACATTCTATGATATCCATTTTAAAACTGGGTCATAATTTTTCACTGAGGCATGAAAGCATTACTTCTTTTTCCTTCCTTTAGGATACAGATAGTTCGGTCACCATATTTTGACATTGCACTTACCCAGAGAAAATTATGAGGAATTAAATGTAAAAGCTTTCCTGCCCACCAACACCCCCCGCCCCCGCCCCCCCCCCAATCCCCTGGAGTTCTTCCTTTTCAGAGAAAATCATATGGAATTAAATAGTGTTGGGGTTGGAAGGAGCATTGAAGGTTACCTACTTAAACCACCTTTCTGAAGCATGAATTGAATACTTGATTATAATGAATGACAGTTGTAACAAATATAATTTTAAGGAAAAACGGTTAAGATTCTAGAATAGTTTCTGTATATAACAATGAAAGCAGAGGAATTTTCATAAAAACTTTTAATCCATTAAGGCCAGGATGGTACCACAGCTTTCCTCTCCCATTCAAAACTACAGAGATTTTGGTACACAGATAAGGATGATGATAAAAAGAAAAAGCCAAAATCCTTGGGAGGCAGCTGCCACCCAAGTAAGAGGGAATGATTTGAAAATCTCAAAGAGAATACATAGGTTACATAGCCTGCCCCATTGGTGACTTCTATATATTGTTTATTTATTTATTTTTAGAATGGTGGTGGTGGTAGTAGGGGATAAAGTACAAGGGAAGGAAAATCGGGACATTGACAAAAGAAAGACCAGAAAGGTAGATCGGGGCTTTTGTGCTGATAAATCATATGAGGGAAGTTTTCTCTTTCTTGTAGGGAATTAAATCTTATAATTGATCAATAAGTATAGTCTCACATCTATGTCCTAAAGATATTTAAGTGAGAAAAAAGTATATTTAGAGGGTGTTGAAAATATATTTACTAAAAGTAGCGGGAGTGCAAGCTTTTTTGTTGTTTTGTTGTTGTTGTTTTGGCTGCATCGGGTCTTAGTTGCGGCACACGGGATCTTCGTTGAGGCATGCGGGATCTTTTTCATTGCAGTGTGTGGGCTCTTCATTGTGGCGCACGGGCGCGCAGGCTTCTCTCTAGTTGTGGCATTCGGGCTTTCTCTCTCTAGTTGTGGGGTGGGGGCTCCAGGTCATGTGGACGTTGTAGTTGTGGTGCGCAGGCTCCAGAGCACGAGGACTCTGTAGTTTGTGGCACGCGGGCTCTCTTGTTGAAGCGCGTGAGCTCAGTAGCTGTGGCATGTGGGATTAGTTGCCCCACTGCATGTGGGATCTTAGTTCCCTGACCAAGGATCAAACCCACATCCCCTGCATTGGAAGGCAGATTCTTTACCACCGGGACAGTCCCTGGGAGTGCAAATTTATTATTGCTCTCTTATACCTGCCTTCTGCATAGAGTATAGCTGTACAATTTGGACAGAGTAAATATCACATTCACCTGGAAAAATCTTCTGACAATACTTGTAGTTCCTAAGATAGAATTCATACATTTTTTTCTCTTATGTTACAACATTCAAATGTGTGTTCTCTATGTTTCTGTATGGTAGTTATTTGTATGTAAGCTTGGCTCCGTCAATGGATCAGTAGGTGACGGGGCCTCATTTTGTTTAATGAGGCACCACCCTCACAGGTATCAAGAACATAGCACAGTGCAAAGAATGGCATCAGCACTAAAAACCTTCTGAAGAAACACTTGAAATTTGATTGTAAGATGCTTTGATAGATAAGGGAAGAGTGATAGAACATGGAAATTAGCGAAGATTTTACTGCACTAATTTTCTGGTACCAAACTTTTACTTGAACCATCTTTTCCATTAAATGTTCCATCTTAATGTGTCAAGGAATTCCAAAGTTTTAGATATAAGTTTGTTAGATTCCAGTGTATTTATTATCTATTTTATATCAGTTCCAAACTTATCTGAACAATACAGTCAATTAGCTAAGCTTCAAACATACAAAAAAGTGTTAGGGAATTATATTCTTGTATCATTTCTTCTCTCCAATTATCTCCCAAAATTTGACTCATGCAGGTGTCTACAACCTGAGCCTGTACCCATTCTCAGTTAATCCGGTCTGGAATTTGTATTGGATTCTTCCTTGTACTTGGGCAAATATTTAAATTTCTTTTAATATCAGTTACCTCTTCTATATAATAAGGTTGCTGTAAGGATTAAATTATATCATCCATGTAAATGCTTAGCCAAGTGCCTGGAACATAAAAAATAAATAAATAAAAACAATGAAATTTAACCTATTATTATTATTACTATCAGTATTGATACAGCTGTTGCTGCTACTGTTGCTGCTGCTGTTACTACTACTTCTATTACTAATTTCTAAACCAGAAAATAGGTACAATTTTAGTCTCCTGGTTTGGGTATGCAGTGCTGCAATATTTATTTTCACTCATTTATTCTCTTAACCTTCCTCCTTGCATCTCTTTTCTCTTTTCTCCAGGTCGAACCACCAAGATCTATGAAATGAATCTTGGCTTCAGGAGACCTCAGAGAAGGATTACCTTTTCATGGGGTCTTTTATGGCCCTGAGTTCATGTAGTCAAGCCAGGCTGTCTAACCGGTTAAGCCAGGTGAAAGCCAGCAGTAAACAAAGCAGCCTAGAGAGTACCAATTTTAGAATTGTTTAAAGCTACAATTCACATTATTGTTGTGTAAATAAATTATTTGGGAGAATTGCAGAGAGGGCAGGTGTCTGTATCTAAGTTAGAGATTCTGAAGCAGCATGATTTTGCTACCCAGGGAACATGTGACAATATTTTGAGGCCTTTGGTTGTCAAAAGATAGAAGGGAGGTATGACTGTCACCTAGTGAGTAGAAGCCAGAGACGATGCTAAACATACTACATTCACAAAACAGCCCTGCACCAAAAAGAAATACATGACACAAAATGTCAACAGTGACAATGTTGAGAAACTGATCTAAGCTGAGGCATATCAAAAGAAAGCATTATACAGGGAAGCTAGAGTTGAGAGCAGCTTTGGGTGAAAATCAACAGTTTCAGCAAAAACTTCTGAGAAAAATATACATTTTCAAAAGCTATAAAACTGTTGAATCAGTAGAGTGGCTGCCAGATAGTGCTGCAGTAGAACGAAATAAACAGAAAACTACAATAAAATTATATCTGTGACATAATGAAAGGGTAGATTTAGCAAAAAGGCACAGGGAAAAGAGGAGAGAATTAGAGAATGGAGGGAAAGGTGCTGGTGGAAGAAAATTATTGGCAAGATGGTGGAGGAAAAGATTCACCTTCTTCTTTGCCTCATCTCTAACCTTCAAGGACGCTTTGTGATTGTTTCAAAGCCCTGGGATAAGGGACCAGAACTCTGGGCTGGAATGTGTTTTCTCAATGCCTAGTTGCTTGAGGCAGATTTCACTTCAGATAATGGAAAACCATCTCTTTAGTCTGAGGAGCAATAGTGCCCATATCTGAGCTCAAGTTCAACTACATGGAGCCTTGGTTCTTTCTATTCCCTTTTATGTACAGTGGGTCTCCTTCTTTTTATCCACTACCAACAGAAGAATCAAATTTTAGTGATATTTATGACATATCTGTTCAGTAATGAGGACCCCCTAGGATCTTTTCCACTTCCTACTCTTCTAAAATCCATTTTGTTGGTCAGGACAACTCATATTCCATTGGATGGAATCCAATCATATAGTCCCTCTTAAATGTAAGAAAGGAAGATAAATGATAAACGTAGACTAGCTATAATCCCACAAGGAATATGAACAATGACTGGTGATCATCTAGTAAACTAATTGGTAACATATTCACTGAGAATTGAATCTATCATGGGGTATGTGTGTGTGCGGGGGGGAACCCATTAAGTATAATCTCCCACTTACAGTTTCTGCCCAAATATCAAAGAATTTGGTTTTAGTATTAAATCTTAATTGTCTTTTTTTTCTCTTGTATATGTGGGTTCAATTTTACTCTTATTGACTTGTTGGAAGGAAAGAAACCATCATTACAAAATCGGAGATCTTTTTGCTCTTAACAACAGTGAAAAAAATGCTTCAAAATAAAAAAGAACCACACACACACACAAAAATACTGCTTGGTCTTAGCAAAAAGATTGCCAGACTCCAGTCAGCACGCAAGAAGGGCCCTCTGAGAAGTTCCTCTTTTGCTGCTGCACAGACATAATGGGTCTGGGATCCCAACTTCAAGTGCAGCCAAGAAAGGGGAGATGATATATGGCTATATGATCATCACACAAACATTTTTAGTGTATTAATTTGCACAAAACTCTCTTGCAGTTTCTAATCTCTGCAAATGTCAAAGTGATTTCAATATCACTAATTCAAGAGATAAACTCTAAAGATTAGTAGGTACAGAACCAAAAGCAAAAGCAAATATTCCCACTATTACCTCCAGTTGTTTGATATGATTAGTGCTCTGTTCAAATAGTTATATAATATGCAAAACAAGTTTGAGAAGCACATGATAATTCTAATAATACATAAATTAGAGAGTAAGCTTTTAAATATTTTCCTTATTCATGAAGTTATTGCTCCAAAAGGCTTACTTTGATATTCATCCTAAATGTTCTCTGGCACTTTTAACATTCAGACATTCTTGAGAATTTTAGCAGCAGTTTTGAAATAAAATTCATGACATTATTCATGCATGCAAAATTCCCCATACTGTATATGAGAAACCTTCTAAGAAAAAATACCAACATCTGAAGATCCTATGAATTAAATGGAAGAACAATCCTAATGCTAATTATCAGTCTTAAGGAAACACAGCCAATTTTTTTAGAATATAAAATGTCAACTGTAAGTTATGTTGAAGAGAATGAATTGTATAGAGTTAGGCCTTGCTTTAAATCACAACTTTGGCTCATATACGTTTGTTCATTTATTCAACAAATATGCCCCACCTTCAAGCACTGTGCTGCAAAACTACAGGCAGACTGTTTAACTTCTCTAAGCTTTTATTTCATTACTTTAAAAAAAATGGTTAATATTATCTATAACCAGGGTGACTGTAAAACCTGTATTAATACTCAGTGTAAAAGGGCAAACAAAATGAATATAAGATTCCTATTTTGCTTTGAATGTGTGATCAAATTTCCAAATCTTAGATTAAGAAACAGCACATACGTCTTTAAAATGAGCTGATCGTGACAGTGAAGAATTTAAAATAGTTTCACAGTAGTAGATTTCTTCTGTAAACTGAAGAGCAGTATAACTCTAATAGAATGAATATCATCAATTTTGGTGTAAGAAAGTGGTTAAATCAATCTCAATCTCTCCACGCTGGTTGCAGAAGTGCCTCATATTTATGTTTCTTCTTAGTTTTAGTTTATTTTTTAAAGCTCTGTAATATTTACCCTCATAAACCAGCTAGTTTTCCAAACGTATGACAACATACAAGATGCTTCTTTTGTGGAGCAACGTAGTCAGCCACAGGCTGGGTCAGAACAGCTCCACTCCTAAAGTTGAGTACAGACATCAGTCTAGTCTCCCAATCCCTACATTGTACATTCCTAAGTAATATAGTGACATTTCTTTTTTCTTTCTTTTGCTATTTTTTTTCTTTTTCTTTTAATCAGTGGAAATTATTTTAGGAAGATCATAAACCCTTTGAGAAAAGGAAAAATTGTTTGCTTATGTCTTTTCCTCCTAGGAAGTTTCCTGACCGCCAAATAAATTTGACTATATGCTGCCTAAAGGTGATCTCTGTATACTACTGGACCATCTTTACGAGGATATAAAGACCCTGTGTATACTTATTCAAGGAGGGATAATACCTGTCTCTCCTACATTTTATAACTGAGAAGGGCCACTTAATTCTTCCTGGAACAAAGATGATTTCTTGAAATTTTTTAAATTGAATATACAGAAATTAGAGACGACAAAGGGGAGAAAATCCCAAATCACCTATGGTTAGACCACTAATAACAAATGTTTCAGTGCTATCACATGTGCTTCACATCACACACACACCACCACCACCACCACCAACATGACAGATACAATGAAAGCCTCCTGTGTTCTATTTTACCTTCCTATTACTGTCCCTTCTCAAAAGTATTTTTTTCCTGTCTATATTTTCATAATTTTTCTACTAAATATATAGTCATGAAAAATATATCATTTTGAATGATAATGTAACATTTTCCAACATGCCTCAGTCACTTGATATTATGTAATTCATTTTAACTTTATGCAATGTTCCATTTGCAAAAATTCCATAATATCTTTATTCAATTCACTATCCATGGTGTATAGGTTATTTCCATTACTCTTGATATTTAGTTCTGCAATGGATCCTGGTGCATATGTATAAGACTTTCTCTATGGTATCCAACTAAAAGTGGATTTATTGGGTTATTAATAATTTATACTTTCAGCTTCACAAAATATTGTTAATTGCTCTTCAGCTGGTTTTTCCAATTTAGGCACTCATGGGAATTGCTTTTTGTTCCTCAGTTGGTATTGCCAAACTTACTAATTTTTGCCCTCTGATAGATTTGAAATAGATTATTGTGTTTTAATTTTCCTTGTATTTATTTAATGTAAAGTTGAGTATTTTTTAAAAATCCGTATTGACTCTTCTGATTTCCTCTTACTCAGTGGCAATTCTTATACTTTTCCTTTTTCTATTAGCTTATTTTTATCATGTAGTTTTTTTAAAAATTCTGAATATACATCCATTTCATACATATATATGTGGATATATATATATATCCACATATACATAATATCATGTCCTACTCTATGACTTGTCCTTTAGCCTTGTTATATTGTATCTTTCACCCCCCAAAATTGCTTTTGATATAGCAAAATATATCAATATTTTATTTTGTGAACCATGCTTTCTATAAAAAGTTTTTAAAAGCCTTTAAAAAGTTTTTCTACTGGGCTTCCCTGGTGGCGCAGTGGTTGAGAGTCCGCCTGCCGATGCAGGGGACACGGGTTCGTGCCCCGGTCCAGGAAGATCCCACATGCCGCGGAGAGGCTGGGCCCGTGAGCCATGGCCGCTGAGCCTGCGCGTCCGGAGCCTGTGCTCCGCAATGGGAGAGGCCACAACAGTGAGAGGCCCGCGTACCGCAAAAAAAGAATGCACAATAAGGGCATTAACATACTACCTCTTTATGCATGTAACTCAAGTATTTTCCTTTCCACTTGTTGAGTCAAATCACATTTATTTATGGAGTTCAAGTATAAGAAAGAGGGAATATGTTATTTTACTTGCTGAAATTATGGCCAGTGCTTTGAGACACATATTTAGGATACAACAGAGAACTGAAACAGACTGTAGGTACTTCATCTATCTCTGAGTCATAGCTGTCATATGCTTATTGAATAAAATTTCTATTACTATGATATTAAAGAGTAAAACAGATTTTAGGGGACACGTACATGGATCTTGGCACCAGTAGGAGTCAGTGCTTATTAAATGAGTGATTATCATGTAAGGTAAAGGATAGTTCACTCAACTAAACATATCTCATGATTTATTATATGATTTTCTCAGGTAAAATGCTTTACTCACCTTCTGAAGAAATCAGTGTATGGAAGGGGACATTGACATTGGACCATGTCAGCTGAGTAGACCAAGGGTGATTGAGCTATAGGATGATCCATGACCTAAGATGTGTCCTGGAATAAAAGGCAATACCCAGCTAATACTTACTAGCTGAGACAATGAAATATGTTCTCCAGGATTTGACCTGGGAGTTGAGATACGACTTGCTTGTTGGCAGCATGCCAGAAAGTGTAGCTGAATCATGTCAGTGGCAGAACACAAGAATGAAGGTTTTCAAACTGCTGAGCTGAAGTCCCCAGAGCTACTTCTGACTTCAGAACCAGCAATAATAAGAGCATCAAATAAAATAATAGAACACTACCACATTACACCAAATAAATAAATAAATAACATTGGCAATACAAAGCATATATAATGAACTTTCATATATCATTTATAGCTTGTTTCTATAAACCATCCATGGTAGGCTGAATGTAAGTCAGAGTTATTAGAGATGAACAAAATACACACTAAGGCAGGCTTTCTGAATTATGTAGGTTGTTCTTTTAAAAGGTAGTACAAGATTTATTCTTATCAAAAGGGCTAAAGGAAACTTGGCTTTCTGACTTATGAAAGATCTTAGAAACAACCAGGAACTCTGGGATAGAAACAACTGTTTCCCCAAGATACCAATGATAGGATTTTTATCATAGCATAAGGTGGCCTAGAAACTTTTCTAGATTACTAGGATCAGGCATATTTCATTGTCAGAAAGTTCTTCCTTATTTTAACCTGAAATCTGCCTGTTACCATTTCTCCATCCTTTCCTCTTAGGAATTTTCTGGACTTCTAATTAAGTTTTACCACATGCACCCTAAGACCAGCTCTATACATTCCTGGGGCATTTTTATGGGGTATATATTTCTGTCTCTTTCGCTCATAGAAGCAAGGTCAAATAAAATGATGCTATGCTTTAAGGAAAAAAGTATATCTACTCATCACAACTAAGGTCAATGATGAAGAGAGCAGAATTGTTCCCCCAAAAATTAGGTTTCCCCAGAGTTCATTGAAATTGTCTATTTTAATTTACACAGAAAGAAATATAAAAACCTGATAAAGTTGTCCACATCAGTAGATAGAAATCTCTCCCCTTTGTTATTTTTACAAAAGTATGAACAAAGTAAGTACTATTAGTAATTATTGCAGTAAATACAAGGCTCAAAGTGTCAAGCAGGACTTCACTAAATTCTAGTGAATTTGTTAAAAAATGCAGATGGGGGGAGATATGGAAGATGATATACATCTAAATATTTGCTTAGAAGGAATTTATTTCTTATGAAATCAAAGATTTCCAATTTCTAATGTTATCTCAAAGAAAAAGTGATAGCCCATTGGTTATTCCTATATTCTCATCCGTAAATCCTTTCTTCTTCTACTTCTGCCTTGGGTTAACCATCCTCTTCAAGAAGTCAAATCCTGTGGATGAGGATATCAACCTTCCACTTAGCTGCCATGTCTCTACTGATAAAAGCTAAACAAGTAACAGTGACTTGAACTCAGAAGTATACATCAAGCCACTGTTAACATCCTTCATTACTAGAGAGAGTACTGTGAAGTAACAAATTACCCCCTCTGCTCAGTCATCCTCCTCACCTTTGATTCAATCACAAGTTTTGGTACTCAGTTACAATAGAGCTAATAAAATGAAAATTTTATTTTCACTCAATAATTCCTTTTGCTTTTCTAAGGTATTACATCTCTCTGTGCAAATTTCATTCCCTATGATTTCTCTCTGATTGCTTCTTGGAATAGCAAAGCAAATTCCTTTGTAATTATAGGCTGATATCATAATTAAAAAGCACACCACTTTTTCAATACAAATTATAGGTTATGTCCATTGTATAAGTGTATTTCAAAATATAGTATTTACTCATACTGAATTGGATTGGTCACTGAATCTATGATTTATCAATCTTTGTATTATAATGAAGTAGACAAGGGACCCTTGGAAGTTATAAAATTTCTAATTTGCTTTGATCTTTAGAGAGGAAAATTTTAAAAAGAAAAAGTGATTTTGTTCTGCCTGACGACAAGATTTATTGTCTATGTTTATACTTTTCAGTATGTATTGGTGATAAAAACTGAAGACAGAATGTGATGTCATTTTGGCAGAACAGTATAATAAATGAGGTAATCATTCAATTAAATAAAGATATCATATAAAGTTGGAAACCTTTTCTGATTTTCCAGTTATATATGCATAGGTCCCATAACACACAGTATATTCTTACATGCATACAAACATACATGTATGTATAATATATGTCCACATATATAATACATCCATACATTATATATTTAAAAAGATATTTCAAACACTAAAGACAACAATTATAATTTAGATTATTTTGAATCCACCCATACCCAACAGAGAAATAAAATTTGCCAATTGCAGATAAGAAATCTGAGTTTCTGATAGGTAAAATATTTTGTACAAAGAACCCAGGAGGTAGGAGTAAAGCTAGACTTTGAAATCAGATTATTTTGCCTCTAGAGCTAGAGAAGTTTCTATCATGCAATTATTTTTATTAAATGTTTTTTGAATTTCATAGAGTGAATGGCAAGTTCTGGCACTCATGAAACTTAAAAGTAGTACTTTTTGTGATGATGATACAGTGTTAAAGAATATTGAAAACGGTCATAGTAAAGTTTTATATATTCAGTCAAATAAATCAAGATATTCATCTTGGCTGAGAATAAAATATTGAATTGGTGAGAATTAATTCATATACCTATTATGGAAGACACACTCTAGGGTGGTCCCCATGATTCACACACCCTAGAATCCATGACTTTGTGTAATCTCCTCCACTTGAGTTTAGGTAGGACATGTAACTAGTTATCCAAAATGGAGACTGTCCCTGGTGGGCCTGACCTAATCAGAGAAGCCCTTTAAAACAGGGTATAGGGATCAGAGACTCAACTAAGCAGAGATACACTATCTTTGCTGCTGGCTTAGAATAAACAAGCTGCAAAGAAATAGATTCTTCCTATACTCTTGGGATGCTTGGAAGTAGATTTTTCCCTGGTCAAGCTCCCAGATGAATATGCAGCCTGGTCGACGTCTTGGTTTCAGCCTTGTGATACTCTTAGCAGAAAACCCACATAAGTCTGCACCCAGATTTCTAACCTACAGAATATGTGAGATAATAAATAGGTGTAATTTCAAGCTCTGAAATTTGTAGTTATTGTTACATAGCCATAGATAACTAATGTACCTATGTAAATAAATAATAATGAATGAAAGGCAGGGTTGAGAAAGAAAAGGAACATTTTTATAATTTTCAAGATTTATAATTATAAAAGTTTTATGCATTTGAAATATATAAATGAATGTGCTAAGTTAAAAAACAAAAGCTTGGATTCATGAAGTCGCTGTTGAACCCTCAAATCCTCTATTAATTTAAAAGTCTGATGGAGAAAGAAAGGAAAGAGGAAAGTCTAATTTATAACTTTCAGATCACATAATAGAGGAAGAAAGTGAGACATCTGTATTCCTACTGAACTTTAGTGGAGTAAAAACACCATATATTATATTTATGAATTCTAAGGGTCTGCCTTTTAAACTGGGTACAGCGGAGATGGCTTGACTCTGCTTCAGAATGTCTGCAGACTCAGACAAAAGACTCAAAAGTCTCAAAAGGTAGGAGCTGTAATAACATGAAGACTCATTTCTTTACTTGACGGAAAAATGATGCTGGACATCAGATGGGTGGCCTCAGTTCTTTTACACATGGGTTTTTCCAGGTTGTCTCTCCACATAGCCTACTATGGGCTTCTTTGGGATCTGATGGCTGGGTTCCAAGTGTGAATATCAAGAGAGTATGAGTGTGAGAGCATGAGGGAGAACAGAATCATGCCAGGGAGAAGCTGCATGCTATGTTCTTTTTAAAACGTAGCCTTGTAAGTCACATAACATAACTTTCACCATGCTCCATTGTTTAGAACAGTCACAAGCCTACCCAGTTCATGCGGAAGGAAAGTAGACTCAATCCACTGGTGGGGGCCTGCAATGTTTTTAAAAAACAAGTGGGACCATAAATATTTCTTTAGACTTTTTGGAAAAGACAATCTCTCACTTGTGTATTTTCTGTTCTCTGTAAATCTATATTTGGATCTAGGATTTATTTGACAGGGACTAAGAAACTATTGTCACTTATATATTATGTAATTCACTAAAATGCTAATTTTAACTACTGCAGAACAGTTATTTTAAATTTGAAAAAGAATCTGCAAAAATATGTGTCCTTTAAACCAAGGCACCTTCAAATCCTTATGAATTACAGGGACTCCTTGTCTGTTGTTTCCTTTATAAATTTGTTATGCTTCCTGTAATTTCTACTCCTAAACTACATTCATCTTTACCTCTCAAGAATGTGGTGTATCTTACTTTAAAAACTGTTTCCTAAAGGATAATTTGCATGTTCATAACATGAAATCTAGTCAAAGACCTATTTTTTTTAAGGAGAATGTTCTCCATAATTTTATGGGAATTACCCTTTCAAGATTGGCCTTACCCAATCTGCTTACATTTGCAAAGGCATCTAAGCAATATTCTATGAACATAACACACATTTGGCTGTCTCCTTATCTTTCTTTGTTCTAATCTCCGTTTACGGAACAACTTGCACTCTTTGTTATTGAGAATACTAGCCACCATATTTTGGTTCCTACATTATTTAGCCTTTCCCACATGGTATTCATTTCTCCATCACACAGAGATGAATTCTTAGTTGTATCTCCAGTGCTTATTATAATATAATACACTATAACATAACAATTAAAATCCTAGACAGTCAAGTGCTTAATTCTCTGGCTACCAGGTCACATATGCTTACTCTGCCTAAGTCTCTGGGATTTGCTTCTACAGCAGATTTACCTAGCTTTTACAACTAATTTTTTCTCAGTCAGATTTGGTGGGATTTGAAACAACTCTGTTGTTTATTTTCCATTTCAAGTACCCAGGTGCACATGCATGCACATACACACACACACACACACACCTTTAGAAATACTCATAATGGAGAGGTCTTTTGCTCAGTTAATCAATAGCAGTAAATATTGTTTAATTGAGGCCTGTGAAATACAAGCAGAATTTGTATAGTCACTGAATTTCAGTGCCTTAACATCTACATATGTACAGGCACATAAAATCATTTCTTGATAACAAAAACTGACTTGGAAAATAACCAAGTTTTGGACAACCCACACTCACGCATTAATTCAGGGATCTAAGTTGATAGACTCTGCCATTTTCAATGCATGGATTTTAAGATCAGCCTGGGAGTTCACACTGAAGTTGGCCAGAAGGGAAAAGACCATGGGAGAATAAAAAGGAATTTCAATGTTGTAGTCCTGTAATTGATGCACATCACCACTATTTATATTCCACTGACTATAACTCAGTCACATGAAAATTCCTAAGTACAAAAGAAATACATAATGGGCAGCCATCCAGTAACAACTCTATGCTACAGAAGGGGGTAATGATTGGGGCTAAGTAAGGTTCAAATTCTGTTCAACTATTTTACTGGAAGAACTACTCTTAAAACAAGATATGTCTGTATTCTGTATTGCAAAATAAACAGGCACCTCAAAAATTATATTTTGAATATGCATTTTTACCACAAATTAGAGACTTTACCACAAATTAAATAGCCACAAGCCATATTTTCTAAGGCAGACTTAGCTTTAGTAGTAAGCTAATGATTTCACTGTCTTAAAAGAAAAATGTTCTAAATGAAACAAGATGTATCTACAATAAAAATTGTTTCTTTTTCAACTCTTCAAGCTTGCATTAAATAACAGGTGATTTCATGGCTGCCTATAGGAATGTCTCTATGTTCAAGAACAATTTATTTAGATAATTATGTGAGAACACATTAACATACCAGTTGCTATATACTGAACGTTGCATTCTCCCCAAATTCATATGTTGAAATACTAATTCCCAAGATGATGGTATTGGAGGTGGAGCCTTTGGAAGGTCATTAGGTCATGAGGAAGAAAACTCATAAATGAGGATAGCAGCCTTATAAAACAGGTCTAAGACTACCTCACCAACTTCTACCATGTGAAGATACAATGAGAAGTTGGTAGTCTGCAACCTGGAAGAAAGTCCTCCCCAGAACCTGACCATGCTGGCACCCTGATCTTGGACTTCCTGTCTCCAAAACAGTGAGCAAAAAATTTCTGCTGTTTATGAGCTACGCAGTCTATGGCATTTAGTTATAGCTGCCTGAATGGCCTAAGACAGCAGTTCCCAACCTTTCTGGCACCCGGGACCAGTTTTGTGGAAGACAATTTTTCAACAGACCAGGGTGGGAGATGGTTTTGGGATGATTCAAGTGCATTACATTTATTGTGCACTTTATTTCTATTATTATTACATTGTAATGTATAATGAAATAATTACACAACTCACCATAATGCAGAATCAGTGGGAGTCCTAGGCATGTTTTCACTTGCCACTCACTGACAGGGTTTTGATATGAGCCTGCAAGCAACTGATTTATTATGGTCTCTGTGCAGTCAAACCTCTCTGCTAAGGCTAATCTGTATTGCAGCCACTCCCCAGTGCTAGCTAGCATCACCGCCTCAGCTCCACCTCAGATCATCAGGCATTAGATTCTCATAAGGAGTGTGCAACCTAGATCCCTCACATGCGCAGTTCACAGTAGGGTTCGCGCTCCTATGAGAATCTCATGCCACTGCTGATCTGACAGGAGGTGGAGCTCAGGCAGTAATGAGAGTGATGGGGAGCAGCTATAAATACAGATGAAGCTTCCCCTGCTCACCGGCCACTCACCTCCTCCTGTGCAGCCAGGCTCCTAACAGGCCAGGACCAGTACCGGTCCGTGGCCCGAGGGTTGGGGACTCCTGGCCTAAGATATTATTTTTCATACATTAATACTAATCACTCATTTTACCTTGAAAACAGGCAGTTATGCTAATGAACAGAATTAAACTTGTTCACATGATAAAATGATCCTGCATGATGCAAGGTGTTTTGTCAAAAAATTATTTCAGTGTGTATTTCTTTATTGAAACAATGTAAGAAAAAATGGTAGAAAAACCTCACCTACTATATAATAAGAATGACAGATTGCCCTATAAATCTGATATATGAGAACTAACTAAATATGGTAACCTTGAGAATAGGGTTAAAAACAAATTGAAATGCCAGATAATCTAAATTCAAAAGACTTTTAGGCTATGCTTTCCTTTAAATAATGCCTTGTTTTTTTCAAAATCTAACACTAGATAGACCCTGCTAGGTATTTTTCCCAAGTGAAATATATACACTATTTAATAGGGTCAAGAGATTTAAAGTTCTAACAATATTTAGTCCATGCTATTCCTAAGGAAAGGATATACACTACAGTCTCTGAGACAACATACCAGGAGCACAGCTTATCCCCTTCTCCTACAGACTTGTTAGTTTTGAACAACAGCCTGGACTGGACTAGACTAATACTATCAATTTTACTGGATCTCAGGCCTTCAAACTCACACTGATAACTATAACATTTGCTCTCCTGGGTCTCCAGTTTGCTGACTTCAGATCTTATAACTACTCAGCCTCTGTAGTCACATGAGCCAGAAGGGACTTTATTTTATTATATTTTATCCTCTTTCTTTCTTTCTCTTTTTTCTCCCTTTTATTCTGTGCCATGTGGATGAAAGGCTCTTGGTACTCCAGCCAGGAGTTAGGGCTGTGCCTCTGAGGTGGGAGAGTCAACTTCAGGACACTGGTCCACAAGAGACCTACCAGCTCCATGTAATATCAAACGGCGAAAACCTCCCAGAGATCTCCATCTCAACACCAACAGCCAGCTTCACTCAACGACCAGCAAGCCACAGTGCTGGACACCCTTTGCCAAAAAACTAGCAAGACAGGAACACAGCCCCATCCATTAGCAGAGCGGCTGCCTAAAATCATAATAAGGCCACAGACACCCCAAAACACACCAACAGACGTGGCCCTGCCCACAAAAAAGACAAGATCCAGCCTCATCCACCAGAACACAGGCACTAGTCCCCTCCACCAGGAAGTCTACACAACCCACTGAACCAACCTTAGCCACTGGGGACAGACACCAAAAACAACGGGAACTACGAACCTACAGACTGCGAAAAGGAGACCCCAAACACAGTAAGTAAAGCAAAATGAAAAGTCAGAAAAACACTCAGCAGTGGAAGGAGCAAGATAAACACCCACCAGACCTAACAAATGAAGAGGAAATAGGCAGTCTACCTGAAAAAGAATTCAGAATAATGATAGTAAAGATGATCCAAAATCTGGGAAATAGAATAGACAAAATGCAAGAAACATTTAACAAGAACCTAGAAGAACTAAAGAGCAAACAATGATGAACAACACAATAAATGAAATTAAAAATTCTCTAGAAGGGATCAATAGCAGAATAGCTGAGTCAGAAGAACGGATAAGGGACCTGGAAGATAAAATAGTGGAAATACCTACTGCAGAGCAGAATAAAGAAAAAAGAATGAAAAGAACTGAGGATAGTCTCAGAGACCTCTGGGACAACATTAAAGACACCAACATTCGAATTATAGGGGTCCCAGAAGAAGAAGAGAAAAAGAAAGGGACTGAGAAAATATTTGAAGAGATTATAGATGAAAACATCCCTAATATGGGAAAGGAAATACTTAATCAAGTCCAGGAAGCACAGAGAGTCCCTTACAGGATAAATCCAAGGAGAAACATGCCAAGACACATATTAATCAAACTGTCAAAAATTAAACACAAAGAAAACATATTAAAAGCAGCAAGGGAAAAACAACAAATAACACACAAGGGAATCCCCATAAGGTTAACCGTTGATCTTTCAGCAGAAACTCTGCAAGCCAGAAGGGACTGGCAGGACATATTTAAAGTGATGAAGGAGAAAAACCTACAACCAAGATGACTCTACCCAGCAAGGATCTCATTCAGATTTGATGGAGAAATTAAAACCTTTACAGACAAGCAAAAGTTGAGAGAGTTCAGCACCACCAAACCAGCTTTACAACAAATGCTAAAGGAACTTCTCTGGGCAGGAAACACAAGAGAAGGAAAAGACCTACAATAACAAACCCAAAACAATTAGGAAAATGGGAATAGGAACATACATATCAATAATTACCTTAAATGTAAATGGATTAAATGCTCCCACCAAAAGACACAGATAGGCTGACTGGATACAAAAACAAGACCTGTATATATGCTGTCTACAAGAGACCCACTTCAGACCTAGGGACACATACAGACTGAAAGTGAGAGGATGGAAAAAGCTATTACATGCAAATGGAAATCAAAAGAAAGCTGGAGTAGCAATTTTCATATAAGACAAAATAGACTTTAAAATAAAGACTATTACAAGGGACAAAGAAGGATACTACATAATGATCAAGGGATCAATCCAAGAAGATATAACAATTGTAAATATTTATGCACCCTACATCAGAGCACCTCAATACATAAGGCAAATGCTAACAGCCATAAAAGGGGAACTCGACAGTAACACAATCATAGTAGGGGACTTTAACACCCCACTTTCACCAATGGACAGATCATCCAAAATGAAAATAAATAATGAAACACAAGCTTTAAATGATACATTAAACAAGATGGACTTAATTGATATTTATAGGACATTCCATCCCAAAACAACAGAATACACATATTTCTCAAGTGCTCATGGAACATTCTCCAGGATAGATCATATCTTGGGTCACAAATCAAGCCTTGGTAAATTTAAGAAAATTGATATTGTATCAAGTATCTTTTCCAACCACAATGCTATGAGAGTACATATCAATTACAGGAAAAGATCTGTATAAAATACAAACACATGGAGGCTAAACAATACACTACTTAATAACGAAGTGATCACTGAAGAAATCAAGGAGGAAATCAAGAAATACCTAGAAACAAATGACAATAGAGATACGACAACCCAAAACCTATGGGATGCAGGAAAAGCACTTATAATAGGGAAGTTTATAGCAATATAATCCTACCTTAAGAAACAGGAAACATCTCAAATAAACAACCTAAGCTTGCACCTAAAGCAATTAGAGAAAGAAGAACAAAAAACCCCAAAGTTAGCAGAAGGAAAGAAATCATAAAGATCAGATCAGAAATAAATGAAAAAGAAATGAAGGAAATGATAGCAAAGATCAATAAAACTAAAAGCTGGTTCTTTGAGAAGATAAACAAAATTGATAAACCATTAGCCAGATTCATCAAGAAAAAAAGGGAGAAGACTCAAATCAATAGAATTAGAAAGGAAAAAGGAGAAGTAACAACTGACCTGCAGAAATACAAAGGATCATGAGAGATTACTACAAGCAACTCTATGCCAATAAAATGGACAGCCTGGAAGAAATGGACAAATTCTTAGAATTGCACAACCTGCCAAGGCTGAACCAGGAAGAAATAGAAAATATGAACAGACCAATCACAAGCACTGACATTGAAACTGTGATTAAAAATCTTCCAACAAACAAAAGCCCAGGACCAGATGGCTTCACAGGCGAATTCTATGAAACATTTAGAGAAGAGCTAACACTTATCCTTCTCAAACTCTTCTAAAATATAGCAGAGGGAGGAACACTCCCCAACTCATTCTATGAGGCCACCATTACCGTGATAACAAAACCAGACAAACATGTCACAAAGAAAGAAAACTACAGGCCAATGTCACGAATGAACATAGATGCAAAAATCCTCAACAAAATACTAGCAAACAGAATCCAACAGCACATTAAAAGGATCATACACCATGATCAAGTGGGGTTTATTTGAGGAATGCAAGGATTCTTCAATATACTCAAATCAATCAACGTGATACACCATATAAACAAATTGAAGGAGAAAAACCATATGATCATTTCAATCGATGCAGAGAAAGCTTTCGACAAAATTCAAAACCCATTTATGATAAAAATCCTGCAAAAAGTAGGCACAGAGGGAACTTTCCTCAACATAATAAAGGCCATATATGACAAATCCACAACCAACATTGTCCTCAATGGTGAAAAAGTGAAACCATTTCCACTAAGATCAGGAACAAGACAGGTTGCCCACTCTCAACACTATTATTCAACATAGTTTTGGAAGTTTTAGCCACAACAATCAGAGAAGAAAAAGAAATAAGGGGAATCCAAATTGGAAAAGAAGAAGTAAAGCTGTCACTGTTTGCAGATGACATGACACTATACATAGAGAATCCTAAAGATGCTACCAGAAAATTATTAGTGCTAATCAATGAATTTGGTAAAGTAGCAGGATACAAAAGCACAGAAATCTCTGGCGTTCCTATATACTAATGATGAAAAATCTGAAAGTGAAATTAAGAAAACACTCCCATTTACCACTGCAACAAAAAGAATAAAATATCTAGGAATAAACGTACCTAAGGAGACAAAAGACGTGTATGCAGAAAATTATAAGACACTGATGAAAGAAACTAAAGATGATACAAATAGATGGAGAGATATACCATGTACTTGGACAGGAAGAATCAACATTGTGAAAATGACTCTACTACCCAAAGCAAGCTACAGATTCAATGCAATCCCTATCAAGCTACCACTGGCATTTTTCTCAGAACTAGAACAAAAAATTTCATAATTTGTATGGAAACACAAAAGATCTCGAATAGCCAAAACAATCTTGAGAACAAAAAATGGAGCTGGAGGAATCAGGCTCCCTGACTTCAGACTATACTACAAAGCTACAGTAATCAAGACAGTATGGTACTGGCACAAAAACAGAAAGATAGATGAATGGAACACGGTAAAAAGCCCAGAGATAAACCCACACAGATATCATCACCTTATATTTGAAGGAGACAAGAATATACAGTGGAGAAAAGACAGCCTCTTCAATAAGTGGTGCTGAGAAAACTGGACAGGTACATGTAAAAGTATGAAATTAGAACACTCCCTAACACCATACACAAAAATAAACTCAAAATGGATTGAAGACCTAAATGTAAGGCCGGACACTATCAAACTTTTAGAGGAAAACATAGGCCGAACACTCTATGACATAAATCACAGCAAGATCCTTTTTGACCCACCTCCTAGAGAAATGGATATAAAAACAAAAATAAACAAATGGGACCTAATGAAACTTCAAAGCTTTTGCACAGCAAAGGAAACCATAAACAAGACCAAAAGACAGCCCTCAGAATAGGAGAAATTATTTGCAAATGAAGCAGCTGACAATGGATTAATCTTCAAAATTTACAAGCAGCTCATGCAGCTCAATATCAAAAAACCAAAGAAACTACTCCAAAAATGGGCAGAAGACCTAAATACACATTTCTTCAAAGAAGATATACAGATTGCCAACAAACACATGAAAGAATGCTCAACATCATTAATCATTAGAGAAATGCACATCAAAACTACAATGAGATATCATCTCACACTGGTTAGAATGGCCATCATCAAAAAATCTAGAAACAATAAATGCTGGAGAGGGTGTTGAGAAAAGAGAACACTCTTGCACTGTTGGTGGGATGTAAATTGATACAGCCACTATGGAGAACAGTATGGAGGTTCCTTAAAAAACTACAAATAGAACTACCATACAACCCAACAATCCCACTACTGGTCATACACCCTGAGTAAACCAGAATTCAAAAATAGTCATGTACCAAAATGTTCACTGCAGCTCTATTTACAATAGCCAGGACATGGAAGCAACCTAAGTGTCCATGAACAGATGAATGGATAAAGAAGATGTGGCACATATATACAATGGAATATTACTCAGCCATAAAAAGAAAGGAAATTGAGTTATTTGTAGTGAGGTGGGTGGACCTAGAGTCTGTCATACAGAGTGAAGTAAGTCAGAAAGAGAAAAAGAAATACCATATGCTAACTCATATATATGGAATCTAAGGGGAAAAAAAGGTCATGAAGAACCTAGGAGCAAGACGGGAATAAAGACAGACCTACTAGAGAATGGACTTGAGGATATGGGGACGGGGAATGGTAAGCTTTGACAAAGTGAAAGAGTGGCATGGACATATATACACTACCAAACATCAAATAGATAGCTAGTGGGAAGCAGCCACATAGCACAGGGAGGTCAGCTCGGTGCTTTGTGAACACTTAGAGGGGTGGGATAGGAGGGTGGGAGGGAGGCAGACGCAATAGGGAAGAGATATGGGAACAAATGTATATGTATAACTGATTCACTTTGTTATAAAGCAGAAACTAACACACCATTGTAAAGCAGTTATACTCCAATCAAGATGTTAAAAAATCATTATTAATCTTATTTAGAATAAGATTTCAATATTAAAATGATATTATATATGTAATATTATATCATGTTGTAACTGAGCTTCATATGAAAAGTTTATCCAATTTCATTAGAAATATGTTATAAATCAAAGTATAGAGGGCTGTCTATCAATTCATTTAGCATAAGAAGTCTTAGTTAAACATTCCTTTACTGCTGCTCATTTAGAATGTTGTCAATAACTTATCACTTATTATATGTGAGGCACTTGGCTATATTTTTCGTATGCATCATCATATTTAATTTTCACAATTATTTCTCTCTTACAGATGATGAAATTGAAGTATACAGAGATTAAGGAACCTATCAAAGATAAATAGAAAATAAATAGCCAATTAAAGATCTGAATACAGGCTATCTCCCTATATATATACCATATTCTGTCTTGTTCTCTATTAAAATCCTTGTTCTCTATTTAAATAATTATTTTTAATTTGTTGATACAGGTTGCCAAATTTCCTCTCAGGAAGATAGAAAGTTCCTGATTAGACTTCTCAATGTCACATCACTCCCCATCTATGTCAGCACTAGTTATGATAATTTTTATATTGGCTATTTTGAAACACCAACTAAAATTTCTCTCCATTTAATTTTAACATCTTAAATTACTAGGTTCAAACACATTAAACTGTCAATATAGACTGATTTTGATACACAAAAATGCCAATTTCATATGGTTCAAGTTATTGTAAGAAAGGTTGAACATTTTTGAGTTTTTAATATTTTAAACTCTTCCATGAATTTTCTATTGAAGTTCTTTTTCCTAACACGGTGTATTTTTCTTATCAATTTGTATGAGCCTTGAACATAATAAGAACATTGACTTCTTTGACCTAATAAATAATTTGATGGACAGGTAAAGGTATTGAAATATAACAGACAATGCTCAATATTTCAATATAAAAGATTAATGTTTGGCGGATCATTTTGATATTAGCTAAAGACAATAAACCACAGAAACAAATATATAAACATTTAAATT
The DNA here is from genome assembly GCF_003676395.1 of Aethalodelphis obliquidens. Lineage (NCBI taxonomy): Eukaryota > Metazoa > Chordata > Mammalia > Artiodactyla > Delphinidae > Aethalodelphis > Aethalodelphis obliquidens. The sequence goes on along the minus strand of NW_020837951.1, from coordinate 29,133,644 downwards.
ACATTGTTAAGATAAATAGAGATAATTGATAATTTTGCATTAAATTATTCAAACCAAATGAAATCAGGTGGATATGAAAAGTGAAAGGCATATATTTATTATTCTTAGCATTTTCTTGACTTACAATGACTCTGGTTCAAAACTGAAATAACTGAACTATAATAATAACAACTTTATTTACTACATCCATTCACATCCAGAAGTAATATCAAGTTTCTGTGTGACAGGGAAGGGAGAAGGAGGAGGGAGGAAATAGTATTCAGGATAGATACTACACACTTTTAAACCTTAATCTCATGTGTACAGAACCTAAAATTAAGAACTAAATATTTAAAAAATATACACTTGTGTAATCACAAATAAATAATTTAAATTTTAGAAACATAATTATGTATTCAAAATTGTTTTCTCTTTCTCATTCTTAATTTCGATAGATGTCTTTCTTGACTGCATCTTCAAAATATACTCATTGTGTACATTTATTTTTGATATTAACTAAAAACTTCTGGTTGTTATGATTTTTCTTGACTCTTACAAAGGCAGTGAATGAAATGATTAGCGTCAACTACAGATGCAAGGAAAAGATTTATTATTACTGAATCAATTATTAAAATACTTAAGTATATGTTTTGCATATTTTATAAATTTAATCCTGATAATTACATTCTAATTTTATTAGCAGTAAACTGTGTGTAAACTAAAAGAAATCTTAAAAGTTGCCAAAGAACTCATAGGTACTGTGTGGTACCTTTGTAAAGTATCAACTTGACTAGGCTGAACTACATATCCCCAAATTCACTTTCTTGTATGCTTCTGTGTATAAGAGATTTCTACAGAAGGCAAAGTGAAGCGATAGCTGTTAAAACAGCTCACAAACATTGTCACTTACCTGCTGGCTCACTTCTTTGGCAGGAGGCAGTTTCAGAGCCTTCTTCAGGGTTCAGCTCGATGAAGAAAGTCCTGGCTCCTACAAAACACCCATACCATCAAGGTCAGAACAAGAGCTGATGTGTTTTCATTCATATTTGTGTGCTCTAGTGTGTGCTTGTGGATCCAGACTGTTTTGGTTCTGCTTCTCTAACTGAAACCTGACTGACACAGGCACAAAATGATCAAAGAGTGGATACAAACCCCTGTGCCACACTAGTGCTTGGCTCAGGGTTGGCCAATATCTGAACCTCATGTTCTGTAACACAAATGCTCTGTCTCTTTCCACTGCCAACATACTGACTAACTATGTTAAAATGCTTTGAGAAATTGTGAAGTATTATGGAAACTTAGGCTTTTATTGCTATTATTATTAAATTTTGCCTGGTGAATAGGCAAAGCATGCTTTCAAGTGCAAACTTTATTAGAGGTATACTAACATTAAATATTGAAATTTGGTTACAAATGATACAGGGTTCCATTTTTATTGGACTTTGAAAAATACCCTCAAAGGCATTAAGTTCTGTTTAATTATTGAGCTCAGAAACAGCTGACAAAGTCAAGAAGTCAAACAACTTTGTAATTGAACCCATTGGTTCCAGATAGAATCCCAGTGTATTTAGCCCCCTTTACTCTTGACATCTGTTATACAGTTACCAGCTACCAGTTATTGCTCTCATTCTTGCCATAACTGAGCACGATGAATATACACGTATTTATACACACACACACACACACACACACACACACACACACACACACAGAGCGAGCAAGCAAGCAAGCCCTCTTCTGCAATAAGTTAACTAGTGTGCCATAGAACTGGCTACTGAAATCCATCCTGTCTCTAGTCTCTACCCACCATCCTTGCTGTTCCTAAAATAAAAGTTATATAATACAATTTAACTAAATATGTAAGTGAATTATAAATATTTCAATATATAGTATATCCAATATCTTCTGGATTCTCTTAGGTATCCATATATATTTCTATAATATTTAATAGGGATTCAGAGACAGAAAGCAAATGGTCTATCATCTCAAAACTATTAAAAAGAAATAGAGGCTAACATTTTTTGAATGCTTACTAGATGTCAAGAACTTTATACACTGTGGTAGGAAAAATAATGAACCCCTCCAAAGATGGAATGCATATACTACATGATATGGCAAAAAGGACTTTACAGATGTGATTAAGATTACAGACCTTGAGATGGGGAGGGTAACTGAGACTATCCAAGTGGGTCCAATCTAATCACATGAGTCTTTAAGAATATAGAACCTTTCCAAGATGTGGTCAGAGAGAGAGAGAGAGAGAGAGAGAGAGAGATGTAATCACGGAAGCAGGGTCAGAGACACGGCACCACGAGAAGGACTCAACCTGCTATTGCTGGATTTGAAAAATATGAAATAGAGCCACAATCAAGGAATACAGGCAGCTTCTACAAGCTACAAAAGGTCAGGAAACATACCCTCCCCTAGATTATCCAGGAAGTGTCCTATCAATGCCTTCCTTTTAGCCCAGTGAGATCCATGCTTGACTTCTGACCTACAGAATTGTAAAATAATACATTTTTGTTGTTTTAAGCCACTAAGTTTGTGGCAATTTGTTACAGCAGAAATAGAAAATTTGTACAATGTCTTACATCATTTAGTTCTCGAAAAGGAATCAGGTACCATTATTATTTTTATTTTACAGAAGAGAAAACTGACTCTCATAATGGTTAACTGAGTCCACTAAAGTCATCTAGTTAGTGAGATAGAAAGCTAAAGTTAAATTTCTCACTTCTCTCTGGACACTCTCTAACATCATACACAAAAATAAACTCAGTATACATTAAAGACCTAAATATAAGGCCAGACACTATAAAACTCTTAGAGAAAAACAGGCAGAACACTCTTTCACATAAATTGCAGCAAGATCTTTTTTAATCTGATTCCTAGGGTAATGAAAATAAAAACAGAACTAAACAAATGGGACCTAATTAAACTTAATTAGGTTTGCTTTTGCATAGCAAAGGAAACCATAAACAAGACAAAAAGACAACCCTCACAATGAGAAAATAGTTGCAAATGAAGCAACCAACAAGGGATTAATCTCCAAAATATACAAACAGCTCATGCAGCTCAATATCAAAAAAACAAACAACCTAATAGAAAAATGGGCAGAAGATCTGAATAGACATTCCTCCAAAGAAGACATACAGATGGCCACAAAGCAAATGAAAAGATGGTCAACATCATTAATTACTAGAGAAATGCAACTCAAAACTACAATGAGGTATCACCTCACACTGGTCAGAATGGCCATCATCAAAAACTCTACAAACAATAAATGCTGGAGAGAGTGTAGAGAAAACGAAACCCTCCTACACTGTTGGTGGGAATGTAAAGTGGTATAGCCACTATGGAGGAAAGTATGGAGGTTCCTTAAAAATCTAAAAATAGAACTACCATATGACCCAGAAATCCCACTCCTAAGCATATAACCAGAGAAAATCATAATTCAAAAAGATACATGCACCACAATATTCACTGCAGCACTATTTACAATAGCCAGGACATGGAAGCAACCTAAATGTCTATCAACAGAGGAATGGATAAAGAAGATGTACATATATACAATGGAATGTTATTCAGCCATAAAAAAGAACAAAATAATGCCATTTGCAGCAACATGGATGGACCTAGAGACTGTCATATTGAGTAAAGTAAGTCAGACACAGAAAGACAAATATCACATGATACTGCTTATATGTGGAATCTAAAAAAAGGGTACAGATGAACTTATTTACAAAACAGAAGTAGAGTCACAGATGTAGAAAACAGATTTATGCTTACCAGGGCATAAGGGCAGAAGAGATTACTTGGGATATTGGGATTTACTTATACTCACTACTATACATAAAATAGATAACTAATAAGAACCTACTGTATAGCCCAGGGAACTCTACTCAATACTCTGTAATCACATATATGGGAAAAGAATCTTAAAAAAGATTGGATATATGTATATGTATAACTAATTCACTTTGCTGTACGCTTGAAACTAACAAAACACCATAAATCAACCATACTACAATAAAAATTTTTTTAAAAAAATTTAAAAATAAAATGAAAAGGGCAGAGGAAAGGAGAATTAAATAACATTTCATCAATCCAGTAGAGAAATGAGAAAACAAAAACCAATGCACATGACAAAAAACTCAAAACAATTTGGTAGACCAAATTATGGCAAGATACTAAAATAAGATTGACCAGACTTCTTGTATCCAAATAGATAAAAACATTATATAAAATAAAGATTACAAAGTTGTGATCAAAATAAGTAATAGGTAATACCTAGGCTTTGAAAAGCAAGACAAAACTAAACATTAGAGCAGAAAACACGTGGTCTGATGCTGTGGCAGTGTCTGCCATTAAGACATTGAAGAAGGTGACAACTGTAGATTTTTGTAATCTAAATCATAATAGCATATGGAAAGTAAATGAGGCCTTAGTCTCTACAAGGCAGTAAGTTTGATCCAAGACTCCTACATCAACACATTAAGGGCTGCATAGTGAGGGTAAAATAGAGCCTTACAAAAATTGGCAAAAGATGAGGAAACATATCTAAATACAGTCATCCCTCAGTATCTGTGGGGGATTGATCCCAAAGGCCCCTGCAGATATGTCTCAATGTTACTTTTATAAATGTAACCATCACTCTTCCTTTCGTGTTTTATCTGTTCTTGCCCGACGAGATTCCATGCTACCCCCCAAAATAAAGCACACTTTCTTTTTATAATTCTGCTTGCTCTGTTCCCTCTACCAAGAAAGGTTTCACTTAATTTTTTCCTAACGTATGCCTTCCCACTCATTCTTTTTGTTTGTTTGTTTTTGTAAATTTTTTAACATCTTTATTGGAGTATAATTGCTTTACAATGGTGTGATAGTTTCTGCTTTATAACAAAGTGAATCAGCTATACATATACATCTATCCCCATATCTCCTCCCTCTTGCGTCTCCCTCCCACCCTCCCTATCCCACCCCTCTAGGTGGTCACAAAGCCCCGACCTGATCTCCCTGTGCTATGTGGCTGCTTTCCACTAGCTATGTATATATGTCCATGCCACTTTCTCACTTCATCCCAGCTTATTCTTTAAGGATCAGTTGAAATATCACTTATTCTAAGAAAAAGTACCCAGCAAGAATTAGTTGCTGCCTCTTCTGTGCTCTCCATAACATTCATTTTTTTTTTTTTTTTCTTAGTTACATTCACTCATTAATCCATCTGTCCATTTTTTCAACAACAAATTTTTGAAACCTTACTATGTGTCATTTCTAAGGACTGGATGTACATTGGTAAAAGAAGCAGAGATGGTTCCCAGGCTGCAAACACAATAATAGCAGAACATGTAAATATGAGTAAGTTTTTTTTTCTCCCATGTAGATAGATACATAGGTAATAAATACATATGAGCATCTACTGATACATAAATTATGATATGTAATTTTTTACCTACGGTCTCTCAGTCATTATAGTTCCCAAATTGAAACCATTAGTATCATTCTATTATTATCATACAAAACAATAGATTTTAAATTTTTCTAAAACTACTATGTCACCTTAGTAGTTAACACACATCTTACCATAGAAGTAACAAAACAGAAATTGAAGACAACTTGTCAGGGATGTTTACAATTATCACAGAACTAAATACAAAAAGCCAGATGTTTCCAACTGTTTTACCTGCCATGAGGCACTCATGTTTTCTTTACATTTAAAACTTTGTTAATAGGTTGATATACAAAATCATAGTGGTAAGTTATATGCATAAAACATCCATTTTGATCTTGCATTTTCATATAATAATTTTCAAGATAAATGAAATAGTAAGGTTAAAGTGGACTTTAGAGATAATCATATCTAGTCTCTTAGCTAATGTTCTCCAAACCAAATGTGTTAGCCACTGAAGTATGTGTTAGCCATAAAAGGAAGAGGGGGAGCAACATTTACAGAGGTTTAAATGAAAATATGCTATGAGGCAATTTTGGTGCAACACTTTCTATATATAACCTTTCCGTGAACCCATAACAGCAACAAAGAAAGAGACAGTCTTAGCTTGTCTCTATCTCTAGTGCTCACAATAATGCCAGGTGCTTGATAACACTCCAGTAGGTGTTTGTTGAGTTGACTTGAATTTTATAAAGACTAACACAACCAAGATAACCTAGCCATTAAGCAACACAACTGGAATTCTAACTAAAGTTCTGATTGAATTCAAGATATTTCCAGTGTGAATTTATTTATTGGGCTGACAAAAAATAAAGGCAATTAAAGTGATTTTTTAGCAAGAAACCCCACACACTGTTAGCATACCTTGTGTATGGCCAATTGTATGAAATTGTCTCTCTTCACAAAACTCTTGGTGATATAACTCTTAACTGTACAAAAAATTTAAAAGACAAAATAGCTTTCTTCTTTTTTATGAGAGATGATCCTTTTTAAAAGATAAACTCCATATTTTATTGTAAAATAAGAAAATGAAAATCACACCTTCGAAAGTTCATTTTATCATTCATGGAAAGATCCTTCTATACAACACAAATCCAAAAATTTTCCATTGGACGTTTCGGGGCATAAGTCTAAATTCTCAAGGAAAAATAGAAAAATATACCATAATGGTAGAGTGAGGTGCTAAACACAAATACTCTACACTGAGTAAATACACAATATTTTCAAATTAATTTAATTCCTTTAAAACTATCATCCAATATGTATTGTTGAACTTTAAATGTAGATGTCATCTATTCATTTTGGAATGTTAAAAGATGATATACTGAAAAAAGCAACACCTTTGTTTGAAGAAATTGAAGAGACTAGGTTTGCATTAGAAATGCACCACAACTGTCATGTCAGGCAAGTTACTCATCTCTCTGACCTTCAATTTCCTTATCTGTAAAAATAAGGGTGAATATAATACAAAAAGCACTTATTACAAAACTGGGGCATGGTAAGTGCTCTTAGGCTTGTGTCAACGTTTAAATAAAATTATATTTGAGGGCTTCCCTGGTGGCACAGTGGTTGAGAGTCTGCCTACTGATGAAGGGGACACGGGTTCGTGTCCCGGTCCGGGAAGATCCCACATGCCACGGAGCGGCTGGGCCCGTGAGCCATGGCCGCTGGGCCTGCGCGTCTGGAGCCTGTGCTCTGCAGTAGGAGAGGCCACAACAGTGAGAGGCCCGTGTACCGGAAAAAAAAAAAAAAAAAAAATATATAAAAATATATATATATATATATATATTTGAGCCTCTGTAAAATATTGGACACAAAAGGGTTGTTATATTTACAAATGCCTAGAATAGCGTTTTTCAAAATATGGTCTGTAGACTCTTGGGAGTCCCCCAGACCAGGGGTTTATGAGGTTAAAATTATTTTCATAATAATACTAAGGTATTGTTTGCTTTTTCTACTCTTTCTCTTAAGCATGTACAATAGAGATTTGCAGAGGTTAAATGATATGTGATACCATCACTCTAGAAACTAGTGAAATGTTTATTTGTATATAATTATATTTTAAATATTTCTCTGATTTAAATATTAATAGCTGTAATCCACACAAGCAAAAGCTCTTATGGTGGTCAATAATTTAAAAATATAACAGTGTCCTGAGACCAAAAGCTTGAGAACTTGTGGCCTAGGGCTATATTTAGTTTCATAATATTTTAAACCATAATGAGCTCAGAAAAAAAAAAAAAATTCTTGATAATTTTATTCTTCCCATTCTTAAAGTCTGAAAACAAATACTTGGACTAGACAAAAAACTGGCTGTCTGAAAACCCTCCAGGATAGCATTATCTTGTTGAACTAGTTTCACCTATCTCTGGTTCTCACTCTTGCTTTTATAGAAACTGACTGCTTTCAGTAGATCCATAGCTGAACAGCATTTGTTGGTCAGACAAATGTACTTATCTATAAAGGTGCATAAAACAGAAGAATAAAAAAAAATGTCAATTTTTATGTAAACTATGATGGTCATCCCTGTCCATTAACTGTACCATTTATCTGAAGTGTTCCTTTTACTACTTTCAGGAATCTGGAAAGATCTTAGCCATTCATCTAAAATGCACAGTTTTAGAGCAAAATGATCTGAGTTATATTATGATATACTTCACTCAAGCCATGGTAAAACTTTTGGAAATATCACTGACAAAATATAACCTTCTAATAATTGTCATGTTCTTTAAATTAAAATTCTCTCTCCCCCCTGTAAAAGACAACCTTGTATAATTTAAGCAAAACCCATTTTACTGAAAGGATACCAGATAATTCACAGCATCTATGGAAAGAATGGAGAAACAGAATTGACATAAGTATAGAATCAAGGGACGGTATGGTGACAGAAATATAGTCAATATCATGGACACAGTCTGGTTAAGATACTACTGCCACAGACTAGATACTGTCTCTGGTAGTATTATCTTCTCCACCATGAATGAGCCCTAAAATATCCCTGCTCTTTTGGGGTCATTCACTCCAAATTCAAAATTCCAAATGGGAGCTTCAGATTGACCAAGTTTAATTTATATGTCTTTGCACTATTGACTTAGTAATCTGTTCTCAGTCAGCATAATATGACCATTGCTCAAACAAAAAATGTAATCATCTACATTCCCAAAAGACCTCACCCAAAATCTCATGAGTTACTGAATCAATGATTTCCAAGCCAAGATCTCCAGGTAAAGCAAATTCCTTCCCTAATTCAGAACTCTTCTGTTTCCATATCCCATAACTATGATGACTAGAAAAAAATCACAACCATATAAGTCCTCTATTTAAAAGACAAGTGCAAGAACAGGAAACTAAAGATAAAATTAATTAAAATAAATAAATAAATGCATGACTCAGCAAAGGAAAAAAGCTTGGTAGAGGCTGTAGTATTCATTTCTACTACTGGTCACATGGTCGTAACTGGTATTTTATACTTTTAAAAAAAAAAACTCTGAATGGTCTTTTTTTTGATGTACAAAAAGCTGTATGTATTTAATGTACACAACTTTTTGAATGTGGGATATGTATACATACATGAAACCATCACCACAATAAATATAATAGCATAAACATATCTATCACCTCCAAAAGTTTCCTCCCTTTTAAATTAGCATTCCATGCCTTCAGTCAACACCAGTTTCTGACCTGGCAGTGTGCTTTAATTTCCTACTGTTGCTGTAACTTAGTGATTTAAAACAACTACACGTATATATTATTTTATAGTTCTAAAATGTGTCTCACTATAATTAAAGATGTTAGAAGGGCTGCATTTCTTCTGTAGGATTTAGGGGAAAACTCATTTCTGTTTTTCTGTCTTCTAGAGAACTCCTGATTCCTTGGCCTATGTTCCCTTTCTCCAACCTTAAAACTAGGTGTGTAACATCTTCAAATCTCTAACTCTCATCCTCCTGCCTCCCTCTTATAGGGTCATTGTGATTATATTGGAACCATCTGGGCAATCCTTATTTTAATATCCCCTGCAAGTGTCCATTTTTGCAGGTAATCAGAGTCTGGGAATGAAGATATGGACATCTTTGGGGGCCATTACTCTGCCTACCTTTTGGTTAAACCAAATCTTCATTCTCGTCTGACCTAAAAGCCTTTTGCCCCTTCATTTTAAAATAGTTGCAGTAGTTTCTGTTATCATTTACCCCTGGTTGTGGTAGTAAAAGAAGAAGGAAACCATTGAATGATCTGCTTAGTTCCACCCATTTTCCTCTCTTGGTCCACTGTGTAGCCCAGTCATATAAAGAGTTTTATATAGAGAGGTAACATCTACAATTTAATAGACACCTTTTTTGCCTCCTCTGATGGAATCATTTATCTCTTTGGGCTAAATCAATAGGCTCCAGAAAGTATGGACTAGGACCTAGAGATTATCATATTAAGTGAAGTAAGTCAGACAGAGAAAGACAAGTATCATATGATATCACTTATATGTGGAATCTAAAAAAAAAAAATGATACAAATGAGCTTATTTTCAAAACAGAAATAGACTCACAGACATAGAAAACAAACTATGGTTACCAAAGGGGATAGCGGGGTTGGGGGGCATGTGGGGAGATAAATTAGGAGTCTGGAATTAACATATGGACACTCCTATATATAAAATAAACAACAAAGACCTACAGTATAGCACAAGGAACTAAACTCAGTATCTTGTAATAACCTATAATGGAAAATACTCTGAAAAAGAATGTATATATATATATATATATATATATATATATATATATCTGAATCACTTTGCTCTATACCTGAAACTAATACAACATTGTAAATTAACTATACTTCAGTTAAAAAAAAAGAAAGATACTATGGGTTGGGATCTTCCTAGGTATAGGTAATGGAGTACGATGGTCACAGATGTTATCCCAACCTCATGGTTCCCAGACCTCTAACTTTCACTAAGGAAAAAAATAAACCATATATTAATAGCTGAATAAGAGTACATATTTACTACTTATCACCCTAATCACCCTATTCTTGCAAACTGCAGTAAGATGCTCAGCTGTGGTGGAGGCCAGGCATGACTTTGCAGCATAGATATCCACATTGTTAATTCTACACATAGTATTTATCTCTGCCAAAATAGCTCTTTTCTCTTTTCAATCAAGACATTGATCAAATGGCAATGGCAAGTAAAACAGGTTGTTGCAGGACTAGTTTCCACTGAATATACCTTTGCTTTTTCATCCTTAGTAATAGAATCCAAAGTTCATCTAGAGCAGCAATGTGTCTAGGTAAAAGACTGTTTTTCTTTGCCCCTCATCTAGGTGAGACCACATGGCTAAGTTCTGGTCAGTGATACAAAAATAAAAATATTGTGAAAGATTTCCAAAACATTTGTGTAAAGTGATCCAGTTTAGCTGATATGTGGATCCTTTTGTACTCCAGCCTTTCTTCATTCTTGTTTCTTGGCATGCAAAAAGGATGGGTGGAACTCCAGCAACAATTCTGTATCGTGAACTGAACTTGAAAGTGAAAGACATAATAATAAAATAGTAAGGTAGAAATTAGAAGGGAACTAGTTCAGTTATGAACATGAAGCTACCATAACAGTCATGGATTGTACAGTCCGAGTTGTTTCCTATGAGAAAAAAATACCTTTCTAACTTTTTAAAGTTGTGACTCTTTTATTTGTCCTGTTATATGTCATATCTATCAATGCCTGATTTTAACTCATCTAGAGATTACTGATATTCATACAACTAAATACCCTTTTTCATCTGACATTAAGAACCTCTTCCAGAGCAGGACATTTAGTGAATATGTATATGAAACTCATATTTTACAAATACTGTGAGGTCCACCCATATACTTCTTCATGAAGCATCTTTATCACTAATTCTCCAATTTTGCTCCTCCCAAATCTCTGATCATCAGACCAAAGTATTGCCCAGTGCCCATGAATCCCTGAAATCTTACGTCATCTCATCTTCCAGACACAGAGGCAATATTTCCTGCTTGAAGATTTTTGCACAATAAGAGGACTTCCCTTTAAGTGTTCAGGACATTTCTGAATGATGCTCTAATGGCACAGCAACGAGCTTCTGTATGTTGCAATCAAAAAAGTCTTTTATAAATCAGGCTCATATTTACCAGCTTATTCAATTAATTATAAGGCATTCTACATGAATCCTTAAGTGTAAGTAATGGACAGAGTAGAAATGAAACCAAAGAACTGAGGATATGAGAAGTTTTTAGCCACAGCTAATTTATGCTTTCAGAGCATCCTTGGGTCTAGTGTCATAAAACATACACTCACTTTAAGATAAAGTGCTGCAGAGCAAACTGCCTTTAAGGCTAAGTGGATAGATAGCATCCATTTGATGATGGACAGCTTGGTAGGAAGCATGTTCACTTGTCGCCCCATGGTTAGATGTTCCAACTTTATAAGGGCTTAGAAGCAGATGAAGGGCCCTCCTTAAAAGAAAAATCACTACTTATTAAAGAGGGAATGACTTTAATGAAAGAAAGAAGGAAAAAAGGGAGGGAAGGAGGGAGGGAGGGAGGAAGAAACCAGAGCCTTTACTATGAGTTGCCTATTAGATCTTGCCATGGTTTAAATAAAACACCCACTTCTACTACAGGAATTCTCAGTATCATTGGATCTGCTGAGTCATAAAACTGAATACCTAACTGCTCCAACTAAAATCTAAAGGTTAGGTGAAGGATGTAAAAGTAAAAACTATTCAATAACACCTAAATGAATTGGAATAGCACACTCAAATATAATTTGATTTGCCTCTAGATTCTTATTAAAACTCACTAGGTGTTTTAGCTCATTCTTAGTAAAATTGGTTCTATTATGCATTCATTTATCGGCCCCTTTGAAGGGCATATTCCAATATGCTGCAAATCACTATATTTGTAGAAAGTTTAGCAAGGGGAAAAAAAATCTCTGTATTTTCATGGACTTTGTCTCATGTTCTTCGATAAGAATTTTTCTTACCAAGACCGTTTATGGAGATAACTTCTACTTCCTGTTTTCCAAGATATTTCAAAAATAGATGGAGGCTTAAATTGAAAGTGCCCTGCTGAGCTGCTGCCCCTGCCAGGTGAAAGCAGAACGCTTTTTATGTTTGCTGTTTATTGGGAAAAAGTTTTTAGAGGGAAAAAGTTATCCCTGGATCAATAACAGCATACCAGATGCCAGGGGCTGTATTGATTTGCTTTAGTAAGGAGAGCATATTTGGAACAGTAGTTGCAACTGGAAAAATCACCTAATTAAGTTCATGATAAAGCTCTATAATTCTTCAGGAAAAAATCCCTCTTTTGTCTCAGCAAAACTGAAGAGTTACATGGGGATGTATTAGGGATGATTACTGCCGAAATATTACAGTTTTATGATGTGTGATTCTCCTAGCAAGGTAATGCTGCTTTTGATTCAATGTTGACATAGGGAAGTATTCCAGGAACTTCCATTTGGTCTTTCCTACAATCACGAGTCTCCTCAAGGTAAGAAAGCAAGTATTAGAATATTTCTAGCTGAGAAGATGTATCCCTACTCTTCACTCACACATGGGAGACATTTCAATGGATGGGTTCCATTGGGCCTAGTGTAAGATTGATTAACTAGTTTAACAATGGTGTTACTTTACCCATTATAAGCCTCTTACACATTTCCTAGTGGGCTTCAGTGATAAATTTGCACCAAAAGAACCATGAAAATTTCAGAACATGTTCAGCAGCCCGGGTTCAATGAAATACACACATACAACCACTACAAGGCTTAAAGAAATTAAGGGTTTAATATGGAATTTAAAATATACATGAATAAGTGAGTAACTGGGGTTAGGTTTCCAGTCTACCATAAAAGTTTCCAATAACCCCCTACATAATCTCCATATTTTCCTTTATGTTGCACACTGCTACTTGCAACAATAGGTGCAGATCAATATAGGGCAGGGTTAGAAGGAAAAATCATAGTACTTATCTATTATTTGATCACAATCTCCTTCCTTAGGTGAGCCCAGTCTCCCTTCATTCACAAAAACTTGGTTCCTTAAATTGATAACTGGGTGAGGGTTTGTAACTCGCTCTTTTAATGGTTAGATTAAGTAACCAGATTCACTAGAACTGAATAATTTGTGTTTGTTTCTTTTGATTATGAATTCCAAGTAGCACCTTGTCTGTTCATCTCAGTTATTCTTAAGGACACCATGAACAATTGCCATGATGAAAGATCCGTTAGGGTCAGACTATTTTGTTTACTATGTTTACCCTTTTGCTTATCGAGATAAACTATGTTCATCTGGCCTCTGAACAAGTATAAGTTAAGTGCCTAGTCTTCTTATCTGTCACCCTGCTACTCTTTCATCCCCATTTAAAATCAGGGGTCCTTTTTCAACTATAGAATTTCACATCAGAAGGCAAGGCTACATAGCAGAGACATTTGAGCATTTTTCAAAGGTGCTGTTCTCCTCTCACCAGTTGGGCAAAAAGAGTGAATGCAGCAGGCCTGAAATTGTTTTTCTTAGAAAGGCCTACTTGTAGGGTTGGAACTTGGATGGCTTCTGGGGACTTACATTTTAAAAGGGTTCTCACAAGTCTTAGAACTTATAAAAATGACTCACCGTGCCTAGATTGTTTGCATAAAGAATATGGTTTATGTTGAACATCTGCTTTACTTCTGGAAGTCTGAAATACTGAAAGTCAGTACTTGCTAAGAAGAAGGAGCCCTATGTGACCAGGTCCCAATAAAAATACTGAGCATCGAACCTCTAATGAGCTTCCCTGGTAAACAACATTTCACACATGTTGTCACGATTCCTTACTAGAGGAATTAAACATGTCCTGTGTGACTCCACTGGGAGAGGACTTTTGGAAGCTTGGATTCCTCTGGGCATCCCCCCCAATGCACATTTTTCCTTTGCTGATTCTGCTTTGTATCCTTTTGTTGTAATAAATCACAGCCCTGAGTACAACTCCATGCTGCATCCTGTGAGTCCTCCTAGTGAATCACTGCATCTGGGAATGGTCTTGGGCTCTCCCTAAATACCAATATATATTTTCAGACTTTAGTAGAGCAGTTGTTTATGGGATTCCCTAGGATAAGAGGGGTAGTGGGTGAGTTAAATATTTAAATTTCACTGCATCATTTCTATTTCCCTAAATCAATGGATTCGTTTCCAAATACAAAACCAAGGAAATTTTGGTACCTGACCTTTGTTTACTGCTGAATCCAATTTTCAAACAAGAAGGGAATGAAAATTTGAACAATGCCCTATTGCTAGGGTTAGCAAAACTAATCCAAATATTAATCAGTTCAGCTTTATTCAAAATATAATTCTTCTCTTCTTAGTCAAGCATCACCAGAATCTATCCCCACATCTATTCTCAACATACTTTACATACATAAATTAGAAAAAATCTTGCTAACAAAAAAACGTAAATAAGTTACTTTTACTTATTCTGTATTCTGTAATTGTTCCTCCACTCCTGACAACATGTCTGAACTTGATTCTAGATATAACTGCAGAGATAAAGAGGAACAAATGTGAGGCCAAAAAAAGACAGGAATTTGTCTTATCCCCCTTGTAATTCCCTACATTAAGGACATTACAATTTATTTAATAAAGAAAAAATCAGTCTCTTCAGCAAGGGGAAAGGGTACTTCGGTTACTTAGGGCTTTCAGTAACATTTCAGAGATTTGGAGAGATTTAAAAATCTCTAAACTCTACCTAATGCCCAATTCTTGGTATCCCACACAAACATGCCCTAAATTTTATAAAAGAACCAGAGAAAGACTGCAAAACAAGAAACATTTAAATTCAGTAACCTGAAGAATAAAACTTCACATTAGGTTTTCAGTTACTTCACCTTGCAACACCAGAGTATAAGTGAACAATTTTGGATAGAAATAGAAATCTTGAAGCATTCATTTGGTGCCTCAGGTTATTAGTTGTCTGAAATGGTCATTTCCTTTTTATGAGCTATCCAAGTTCAATATTAGCAGCGATCTCACCCTGACATTCCTTCCGCCTGTCATACTGTTCTATGATATTGGCAATTCTATCCTTAACCATTTATTTTTATTGGGCAATTATTTCCAGATAAATATATATGATCATTTGGTTACTCTTCTACTGTGTATTATGGGTCCTTTTATGTAAACTCTGATTATTAAATCTGTGCTTCCTCTAGCTACAAATATGTATGATAACCAACCCACTTAAACTCCCGACATCTAGATGTCATTATCTGTAACAGCCAAACTTTTAGATGCAAGTACTCTCAACTGACTCTGGCTAACTTATATAGAAATGGAATTTATTAGAAAGCTATGGGTGGCTCATAGAAACAAGGAAATGGTAGAGAATTCATCTCAGAATACTAGCAAGAGTCAAGGGTATCTAGGCAACTGTATTCACAGGAAAGAACATACTCAAGAACAACTTGGTTCTGTGGCCCCACCACTGGACACTACCTATAGCATGTTTACTGAAATATTACTTTATCATCAGAAGAACGAATTTTAAACTGTTTCTGTTTTTTTTTTTTTTTACACTGATTCATTAAAGTCTTGTGAGTGTATCAGATTGGCCAAGCTTAGGTTTCTGCCCAAATGCATAATGTTATCTGGCCTTTTTAGCTTTGACAGTAGTGTTTTAGAATGTGGTGGATCCCGGCCTCACAGAAAGACTCATATTGTGATGTATTTCCAAAACATATTGCCCATGATCTAAATTCCATCCTTACTTGCAGAGTTTATAAGTTGTGCTCCCTCCCACCCCAGAAGCTCAAATGAAAAACTCACTTCCTATAGTTATAGGTCATATCACACTTTAGAAACAGAATACTAAAGATTATGAAAGATATCTACACATAGTTAACATATTGTAAAAGTGAATCAAATTTACATTTTTGGTTTTGTCTTAAGGCAAAATGATTTCCATAGTACACAGATTATTTCAGGGTACTACTTTGGATATAAATGGAAACTGATACAAATATCAAGAATTGCAGCATGTTGTAAGGTCAGTTAGCAAAATATATTATTAGAAATGATACACAAAGCATACATATAGTGATGGTATCCTTGACAACACTTCTTGTCTTTGAGAAAAGATTTCTATTAACTAAGCTTTCTTTATTCTGTAGTAAAGAGCTACTTCATATATCCCTATTTCTTTTTGCTTTTTTTCATGGGATAGTCTGATTTATGATATAAATTGAATGAATTTTTAGCTATGCTAGGCATAACTAAAAGAGGTAAAGTAGTGTTACTAACACCACCACTGCTATTACTACATCTACTACTAGCTAATATGTACTCATACTTATTATGTGCCAGACCCAGTTCTAAAGGCTTTGCATGTAATATCTTATATCCCCTTCCTCACCTCTCCAAAATCCTATGAGTTCCTGATTATAGTTTCCCACATTGATTAATGCGCAAGAGAATGACTTTTCTTTATCTAGAAATACAAATTAAAAGACGCTTGGGACTTCCCTGGTGTCGCAGTGGTTAAGAATCCGCCTGCCAGTGCAAGGGATATGGGTTCGAGCCCTGGTCCAGGAAGATCCCACATGCCACGGAGCAACTAAGCCCGTGCACCACAACTACTGAGCCTGCGCTCTAGAGCCCACGAGCCACAACTACTGAGCCCACGTGCCACAACTACTGAAGTTTGCGTGCCTAGAGCCCATGCTCTGCAGCAAGAGAAGCCACCGCAATGGGAAGCCTGAACACTGCAACGAAGTCCCCGCTCACTGCAGCTAGAGAAAGCCTATGCACAGCAACAAAGACCCAAAGCAGCCAAAAATAAAATATAAATAAACAAATAAATGTATTAAAAAAAAGTTGAAGTACTTAAAAAAATAAAAAAGACCCTTGGATCTATTGTAATTAGGTTTTGTTCAATATGTTTGGTAGAAATATGATCTATTACGGCATCTTTCTCGAATGTTTATTTTCTGGCTTGCTTGTAGACTACACTGTAAAGAGCACTTTTTATGTATACCCTTTCAATCATTCTCAATGAATCTCTAGGGAGGTTTCTCTGAAATCATGTTCCTAACATTTGCATGAAACTCTCCGTTCACTGTAAAATAAAAATAACATTTCTAAATACTGATACTCACTAAGGCTATATTACTTAAAATAATTAAGTGACATTTCAGACAGTTTTGGGGTGAGGTTTTCAGTCTTCTTTTAAAAATATTCTTTGTATCACTTTGCAATACCCGGATCATATATTTATAAGTTTAATATACTCCAATCTGTAACAAGTGCTCCTCACATACCATTGTACAAATCAATCAGGCTTCAGCTTAAGTGATATTTCTGGAGAGGTACTATTTCCCCAACACTTTCTCTTCCTCTGACCACCAGCACATTGATATGTAAAGGAATTTGTCTGAGAGCTAGTTTTTGGTCAGCTTTATACTAAATAAGTATTTGCTTCTTCTGTAGGAAACAGAAAAATTGTGAAATAACTTCCAATATTCCAGATATCCATGTCGCCAAATTCACTTGTAATCTGATTTGTCGGCTTCCTCTTTAAAACTTAAAGTGGGTGCTCAATACTAACCCTGATACTTATTAACTTATTCTTGTGTTCTTTCAATGGGTTTTTAAATATTTATGGTTTTCCAGATGCTGTTTTAACTTTTGTCACTTTTGACAATTTTCCCCTAAGATTATGATTAATTTCTTTTTCTTTTCTACTTAATCAGAATTGCGTTCAACTTGATTTTTCTAAAAAATATTACTTGAGGGCCTTCTCTGAACACTGGATTATGGTAAGTGCTGGGGGTCTCACTGGTAAGAAATACAGGAAGTGATACAATCCTCAGCTGACATTGTACAAGTCATCTAGCTATGAAATGAAGATGAATAAATCCAAGGGGCACTAAGAGGTAGTGGTAGGACTAAGAGTTTCTAAGCAGCACATTCAAGAGACAGCATGCCAGATAAGAGGAAGTGAGGAACTGAACTTCTGTAGTCAGAAGAAAACAAAACATAACAAAACAAAAACTATAATCAGAACCTTTGGACCAAGGTCTTTACTCCCTGGTCTCCTTCAGATGTTCTGCAGTGCTTTGCACATTCAAAAGGACAATGTGAGAAATACTTAGTACTTAAGGCAAGATTTTGAATTATTTTGATTGCCTGCATGATTCATAGTCTAAAAACTTCTGAGAAATTTGAAATTAAGTGGATTCTTTTTTTTTGAATTAGCTTTTGCAATATCTATAATAAATGCAAAACCTCAAAAAGTCATTCCTAAAATATATGGATGCTTAAAATATTCTTACTTGCCATGGTTCAGGTAGTCTTTGGGAACTTTCCCAATTGCTAAAGAGAGACCATAAACGTAATAACAAAAACCTACAAATTGTTACTTGGTAGCAGAAATGAGAGATGAAAGATGGAAAAAGCAATTAATTCCTTTAATAAGCTAAACAGTTGGGTTTGAAAGTTTTATAGCAAAGCAGATAAAAGAACATAGGCATTATAAATCATTTTTTAATTAGAAAGAAAAATAAATTCTGCATATGCAGAATCTTCCTACTGAAGTCTATAATAACAGCAACTGTATTAGTCAACAATTTATACTCATGAGTTTAGGGCACAGTTGTATAACATATCAGCATGAATTACATATGTTGAGGGAGATATGTTTTTATTTTATAATATATTCCAATTTATATTTTAGCAAAACATGCAAAATTAGATTCCACTATAATCCTTTATAGCTTACCAAATTCTTTCACCAAATTTGTTCTCATTATATTTTACAACAAAGCCATATTGTTGGTAGAGCAAATATTATTGTTTCTACTTACCTGATACTCAGGGATATTAAATAACTAGGTTAATATGACAAAAATAAAGCTACATGTCTCATCCTCCAATTCAGAACCTATCATTCACTCTTTCTCATAAATTCCACAGCCTTCTTTTTTATAACGACAAAATAATTGGGGGGGTGGTTAAGTGCAATAATTAAGTAGTGTGCTTCCCTGGTGGCACAGTGGTTAAGGATCCGCCTGCCAATGCAGGGGACACGGATTAGAGCCCTTGTCCGGGAAGATCCCCCATGCCATGAAGCAACTATGCCCGTGTGCCACAACTACTGAGCCTGCGGTCTAGAGCCCACGAGCCACAACTACTGAGCCCATGTGCCACAACTACTGAAGCCCACGTGCCTAGAGCCCGTGCTCTGTAACAAGAGAAGCCACCTCAATGAGACACCCGCACACCACAACAAAGAGTAGCCCCTGCTCGCCGCAACTAGAGAAAGCCCGTGCACAGCAATGAAGACCCAATATGAATTCCACCTTTCAAATTTGCTGCTTCGGGCTTCCCTGGTGGCGCAGTGGTTCAGAGTCCGCCTGCCAATGCAGGGGACACGGGTTCGTGTCCCGGTCCGCGAAGATCCCACATGCCGCGGAGCGGCTAGGCCCGTGAGCCATGGCCACTGAGCCTTTAAGTCTGGAGCCTGTGCTCCGCAACGGGAGAGGCCACAACAGTGAGAGGCCCGCGTACTAAAAAAGAAAAAAAAATTTGCTGCTTCATATTTCCAACTAGGCTTTTGGATTAAAGAGGATCTAATCTGGTTGAATACAATTTCTTTACCTTTGCAACTGCAGGGTGAAGCTGACAGGATTGACAGACAGAAAAGTCCCCTCTAGGCAAATCCATTCAGCCCCCTAAGAATGAAACCAGGACCCACTATTCCAAAAATACCATTGAAGAAATACTGTTGAGCAAGTTAGTGTCCTTGGCATACCCTCAACCCAAAAGACCCAATGTCACTTGTGTAAACAAGGTCACCATTTGTATTCCTTGAGACAAAGCTTGTCTAATGTTCAAGCTCTTAAATACTAAGTAATGCTGCCTCTTAGAGGACAGAGGAAAGAGAATGTTTTGTGTTCAGGATTCGAAAAGATAATTTTAAATTGGAACCTGCATCATATAAATATTGATCAAGTATAAAGCAATGTAATAGGGCTTCCCTGGTGGCGCAGTGGTTGAGAGTCCGCCTGCTGATGCAGGGGACATGGGTTCGTGCCCCGGTCCGGGAAGATCCCTCATGCCGTGGAGTGGCTGGGCCCGTGGGCCATGGCCGCTGAGCCTGCGCGTCCGGAGCCTGTGCTCCGCAATGGGAGAGGCCACAACAGTGAGAGACCCGCGTACCAAAAAGAAAAAGAAACATAATAAAGTACTTAACATCTCAGACTGCTCTCTTTTTCAATCTTGTAGCTCAGTCTTTCTGTGAATTGGTTTTATTTTTGGTCACTGCAGGCTTTTTCCACATGGTCACCATTGACTTCTCAGTTTCACTTATGTACCTACCTCACTTGAGAGAATGGACTTTCTCTTTCCAGTTTCTGGACTAAACATCCTGGTAAAGGACTCTGATAGATCTGCGTTGGTTCAAGAACAAGAGAGAACCAGCTGATTATGTATAGGAGGAAGGAGTATTCTTAAGTGGGCATTCTGGGGATAAATGTCTCTCTCTGGGATAATTAGCTAGGGACAAAATGGCAGGATCTCATAATTCAGACTTCTTTATATTCTCAGAGAGAAGAAAATGTTTTAGAGCATCAGAGTAAATTTAGGATTTTATGAATTATGAATAATATTCAATTCTATATTTATGAAAAATAATGTAAATTTAACTTTCATTACAAAATTTAAAATTAACATAGAAAACAAAACTAAGAACATTTACAAAGAACTGATAATAAGTTATTTAACTAAAAATAAGCATTGATTTCATATCATTAATAAAGTTCATACAAGGAAAGAAGACCTTTTTAACATTGAATTAGGAATTACGTTCTAAATTTTTGTATTAATGTAGAAATTTATGGCATTATTTCCCAGAGTAACAAGTATTGTAGAATATTTCTGGATGTCTTATTCCCATTTATCAGAGCTCTTGAGAAAATCTAAAATATGTGATCAGTATTACATACAAGTTATACTGAGTTTAATCAACAACAAATGTTATGTTTATAACCTATTTGAAATTTGAGCAAATTAGAAATATGTGTAATGAACAAACTAGAAATTTCTGAGATGCCTCAGTACTCAGAATTCATTCATTCACAGGCAAACATTTATTGTCTGAAATAGATAGTATGATTTTGTGATTTTCTCAGTTCAAAGATGCCTAAAACGTCACTTGTTTGTGATGACTCACAACCCTACTAGTAAAAAGAAGTATACGTTTTCACTGGACTAACCTTGAACACAACATTCACAAGTATTAAAGTTAGTCTAAAACATGCTTCCAATTTCCTTCAACACAATTATTATCTATTTGCCACCTTTTGGGAAACCAAATAACCTTGCAATTGTGCCTGGTGTCTATCACGCTCTCTTTCTATCATTTGCTGATTCTGCTAATAGGGAGGGAACTTCATTTATTGGAGTTCACTGTAGCTTTCCTTCCTTTGGACCTACTTCAGAATTTCTTCATTCACTCTCATATATTTTCTTCTTACATTTCTCTTTCAACAATAATGACCTAAAAATAAGGACAATAAATACTAATGCCTATCTAAAAACCAAGAGCAATAAAAAGCAGTACTTATCTAAAAGTATGGGGTTGAGGTTAAGTAAATAGGAATATTTTTCATCACTTCTTTCCTAATTCTTTCCTTCCTTCCTTCTTCTTGTGAAGAATTATTCTAAAAATTACTCAACTACTTTTACTTTGTAAGCTAGAATAAAATATGCAGGTAAAAATCAAATGTTGATTTCCACTAGTAATACATGTTACACAGGTACTTTATTATTTAAAATGAATATGTTAATATATATTTCTAGACTACTTAAAAATACAGATTAAAATGGTTTTGGGTACAGAGTTGGTCCTTCTAAAGAACTTATTGAGGTAAAAGTTAAATTAATCTGCCAGAAATATGGTAGATGATACATTTTGATGAAAATGAAAAAAAAATATTTGGCAACTTTTCACAGGATCTTAGTTTGGAATGAAACAGAATGAATGAACAGAATGAAACAGAACAGACTTACAATATTATATTAGTTCCAGTTATGCAAAATAGTGATTTGACATATATACACATTACAAAATGATCACCACAATAAGTCAAGTTACCATTTGTCACCACACAAAGTTATTACAATATTATTGATTATATTCCCTATATTCCCCATGAATTATTTATATTATAATTGTAAGTCTGTATCTCTTAATCTCCCTCACCTATTTCACTCATCCCACCAGGCCCACTTCTTTGGCAACTACCACATTTTCTCTGTGTCTATGAATCTGTTTCTATTTTCTTATTTTCTTTTTTTTTTAGGTTTGACATATAAGTGAAATCATACAGTATTTGTATGTCTATGCCTGACTTATTTCACCAGGCATAATACCCTCCATCCGTGATGCTGCAAATGGCAAGATATCAGTTTTTATGCCTTAGTGATATTCCATTGTGTATATACACCACATCTTCTTAATCCATTCGTCTTTCAGTGGACACTAGGTTGCTTAAATATCTTGGATATTGTAAATAATGCTGCAGTGAATAGAGGGGTGCATATATCTTTTCAAATTAGCTTTTTTTTTGTTTTCTTTGGAAAAATATGCAGAAGTGGAACTGCTGGATCTTATGATAGCTATATAATTTTTTGAGGAATCTCCATACTGTTTCCACAGTGGCTGCACCAACTTACAATCCCACTAACAGTGCACAAGAATTTCCTTTTCTCCACATCCTCTCCCACACTAGTTATTTGTTGTCTTTTTGATAACATCCATTCTGACTGAAGGAAGGTGATATATCACTGTGGTTTTGATTTGCATTTCCCTGATGATTAGTAATGTTGAGCATCTTTTCATGTGTCTGTTGGCCATCTATAGGCCTTCTTTGGAAAAATGTCTATTCAAGGTTCCTGTCCATTTTTAAGTTGGGTTGTTGGGTTGTTTTTTTGTTTTCTTTTTTGTTTTGTTTTTTTGATGTTGAGTTGTATGAGGTTTTGGTATACTTTGGATATTAACCACTTATCAAATAGCTTGCCTGCAAATATGTTCTCCCATTCAGTAGACAGCCTTTTCATTTGTTTGATAGTTTCCTTCCTTCAATGTGGAAAAGTTATTTTTTTTTAGTTTTATTAGTACCATTTGGTTATTTTTGCTTTTTTGCCCTTGCCTGAGGAGAGAGAGCCAAAAACATTGATAAGACTGAAGTCAAAAAGAGCACTGTCCATGTTTTCTTCTCACAGTGTTATGTTTCAGGTCATACATGTAAGTCTTTAACCCATTTTGATTTGTTGTATATGATGAGAGAAAGAAGTCCAGTCTGATACATTTGCATGTCCAGGTTCCCCAGCACCATTTCTTGAAAGGGCTGTCTTTTTCCCATTGCATATTCTTGCCTCCCTTGTCATAGATGAATTGACCATATAAGTGTGGGTTTATTTCTCAGCTCTCAATTCAGTTCCATGTATGTTTGTTCTTGTGCTAATGCCATACTGTTTGGATTACTGTAGTAGTGCAGTATAGTTTGAAGGCAAGGCTCAGCTACATTCTCCTTTCTCAAGACTGATTTGGATATTTGGAGTCTTTTCTGTTTCCATAAAAATTGTACAATGATTTGTTCCAGTTCTGTGAAAAATGCCATTGGTGTTCTGACAGGGGTTGAAATGAATCTGTAGATTGCCTGGGGTACTACTGTCATTTTAACAATATTAATTCTTCTGTTCCATGAGCATTACCTATATTTCCATTTGTTTGTGCCTTCTTCAATTTCTTTCATCAGTGTCTTATACTTTATACTTTTCTGAGTACAGGTCTTTTATTCCTTGCTTAGATTTACTGCAAGGTATTTTATTATTTTTTGTGCAATTGTAAATGGGATTGTTTCCTTAATTTCTCTTTCTGATAGTTTGTCGTTAGTGTATAGAAATACAAAAGACTTCTGTATATTAACTTTGTATCCTGCAAATTTATTAAATTTAAGTTTTAATCTTTTTTTTTGTGGTGTCTTTAGGATTTTCTAAATATAGTATCACAACTTCTGCAAACAGTGACAGTTTTTTTCTTCCTGTCAAATTTGGATTATTTCTTTTTCCTGTCTAATTACCATGGCCAAAACTTCCAATCATGTTAAATAAAAGCAGTAAGAATCAGCATACTTGTCTTGTTCCTGATCTTACAGAAAATGCTTTCAGCTTTTAACCATTGTGTATGATGTCAGCTGTACGTTTATTATAAATGGCCTTTATTATGTTGAGACATGTTCCATCTATATCCACTTTGTTGAGAGTTTTTATCATGAATCAGTGTCAAATTTTGTCAAAAGCTTTTTCTGCAACTATTGAGATGATCATATGATTTTTAATCTTGTTTTTTAATGTGGCGTATCAAATGTATTGAATCATCCTTGCATGCCTAGGATAAATCCCACTTGATCATAGTGTATAATCCTTTTAATGTATTATTGAAATCAGTTTGCTAATATTTTGTTTAAGATTTTTGCATCTATGTTCATCAGTGATATTGGCCTGTAATTTTCTTTACTTGTGGTGCCTTCCACTGCTTTTGGTATCAGGGTAATGCTGGCCTCACAGAATAAGTTCAGAAGCATTTCTTCCTCTTTAATTTTTTAGAATATTTTGAGAAGTACAGTTGTTAATTCTTCTTTAAATGTTTCATAGAATTCACCATCTGGTCCTAGATTTTCTCTCTTGGGAGTTTTTAAAATTATGGATGTAATTTCATTACTGGTAGTCAGTCTGTTCATGTTTTCTATTTCTTCCTGATTCTCTTTTGGGAGATTGTACATTTCAAGGAATTTATCCATTTCTTTATTTTATGAATGGTCAATTGTTCTTTGTAACCTCTTATGATCCTTTGTATTTCTATAGCGTCAGTTTTAACTCTCCTCTTTCACTTCTGATTTTACTTATTTGGGTCCTCTCTCTTTTTTTCTTGATGAGTTTGACGAAAGTTTATCAATCTTGTTTACCTTTTCAAAGAACCAGCTCTTAGTTTCCTTGGTCTTCGCTATTGTTTTATTTTTTTAGTCTCTATTTACTTCTGATATGATCTTTATTATTTTCCTTCTATTTTAGGTTCTGTTTGTTATTTTTTCCTAGTTCCCTTAGGTGTAAGGTTAGATTATTTGAGATATCTTTTGCTTCCTGAGGTAGGCTTTTATAGCTATAAGTGTCTCTCTCAGAACTGCTTTTGCTGCATGCCAAGAGTTTGGATTGTTATTTCCTTTTTCATTTGTAAGCTTGTATTTTTTAAATTTCCTCTTTGATTTCTTCATTGACCTATTGTTTTATACCATATAGTTTAGCCTCCATGTGTTTTTTGCAGGGTTTTTTTGTCTTGTAGTTGATTGCTTGTCTCATACCATCATGGTCTGAAACTATGTTTGATATAATTTCTATCTTCTTAAATTTATTGAAACTTGTTTTGTGGCCTAGCATGTGATCTATCCTGGAGAATGTTCCATATGCCCATGAAAAGAACATGCATTCTGCTGCTCTTGGATGGAATGTTCTGTCTCTCTCTCTCTCTCCCCCTCTCCACCACCACATATATATGTGAAGTAAATCTGACCTGATTTTCTGTCTGACTGATCTGGCCACTGTAAGTGGGTTATTAAAGTTCCTTGCTATTATTATTATTGCTACTGTTAACTTCTCCCTTTATGTCTTTTAATATTTGCTTTATGTATTTAGGTGCTTCTATGTCAGGTGCTATCTATTTACAATTTTTATAACTTCTGGCTTGATTGATCTTTTATCATTATGTAATGTCTTTCTTTGTCTCTTTGGCAGTATTTGTTTAAAATCTATTTTGTCTGATATAAGTATGGCTACCACAGCTTTCTTTTTGTTTCCATTTGCATGAGTACTTTTTTCCATCTTCTCACTTTCAGTCTGTATGTATACTTAAATCTGAAGTGAGTCTCTTGAGGCACCTGTGTTTTGTTTGTTTAAATCTATTCAGCCAGTCTATGTCTTTGAAGTGTACCATTCAGTCCATTTTCATTTAAAGTACTGTTACTTATAGATATGTACATATCACCATTTCGTTAATTATTTTCTGGTTGTTTTATAGTTCTTTTTTGTTTCTTTCATTTGCTCTGTTTCCTTGTGACTTATTGACTATTTTTAGGGTTTTGTTTGTATTCCTATTCTTTTGTGTGTATTTATAATAGGTTTTCATTTTTGGGTTACCATGATGTTCATATATAAAACCTATATACATATGTGATTATTTTAAGTTGATGATCTCTTAAGTTCGAAGGCATTCTAACAACCCTTCATTTTAACTCCAACCACACCCTGTAATGTTTTATGTTTTGAAATCTTATTTTAAATCTTTTTATTTTATGAATTCCTTTAATTACTTATTATGGATATCATTGACTTTAATACTTTTATCTTTTAACCTTCCTACCACCTTTATGAGTGATTGGCTTACTATGTTTTCTGTATGTTTGCCTTTACCAATGAGGTTTTTGCTTTTATAATTTTCATATTTAGTTGTGGTGTTTTCTTTTTTGCTTAGAGAAGTCCCTTTAACATTTCTTGTAAAGTCAGTTTACTGGTGCTGAACACTTTTAGTTTTGCTTCTTTGTAAAATTTTTTCTCTCTCCATCAAGTCTCAGTAATAGCCTGGTTGGGTAGAGTATTTGTGGTTTTAGGTTTTTGTCCTTTCATCACTTTGAATATATCATGCCACTCCCTTCTGGACTGCAAATTTTCTGCTAAAAATTCTACTGATGGTATAATGGGAGTTCCCTTGTATGTAACCAGTTGCTTTTCTCTTGCTGCTTGTAAGATTCTCTCTTTAGCTTTAATTTTTGCTATTTTAATTATAAAATATCTCAGTGTGGTCCTCTTTGGGTTCATGTTGTTTGGGATGCTCTGTACTTCCTGGACCTGGATATCATTTTCCTTTCCCAGGTTACATAAGTTTTCAGCTATTATTTCTTCAAATAAGTTCTCTGTCCCTTTCTCTCTTTTCTCTTTCTGGGACCTCTATAATGCAAAAGTTATGACAGTTGT
Organism: Aethalodelphis obliquidens; assembly: GCF_003676395.1. Taxonomy (NCBI): domain Eukaryota; kingdom Metazoa; phylum Chordata; class Mammalia; order Artiodactyla; family Delphinidae; genus Aethalodelphis; species Aethalodelphis obliquidens. The sequence continues at coordinate 29,106,164 of NW_020837951.1, read as the reverse complement.
TGTTGCCCAAAGGTGTCTTAAACTGTCCTCATTTTTTAAAAATTCTTTTCTTTTTTCTGTTCAGCTTGGATGATTTCCACTACTCTGTCTTTCAGTTCACTGATCTGTTCCTCTGTATGATCAAATCTACTGTTGATTCCTTCTAGTGTGTTTTTTATTTCAGTTATTATATTCTTCAGCTCTGTTTGGTTCTTCTTTATAATTTCCAACTCTTTATTAAAATTTCCATTGGTTCATCCATCTTCTCTTGATTTCACTGAGAATCTGTGTGATCATAACCTTGAACTCTTTATCAGATAGACTGATTATCTCCACTTAGTTCTTCTTCTGGGGTTCTATCTTATACTTTTGATTGGAACATAGTCCTCTGTTGCCTCATTTTCTGTTTTTACTTCTATGTGTTAGATAGGTGAGTGACATTTCCCAATCTTGAAAAAGTGGCCTTATGTAGGAGATATCCTAAGGAACCCAGCAGCACACTCCATGCTGGTCACCACAGCTATATACTCAGGGGTGCCCCCTTTGTGGGCTACTCAGTTGGTTACCAGGCCCTGCCTCATGCAGTAGCTGCCAGCCCACTGATGGTTTGGGCCTGGTCCCGGAGTGACTGGCTGTGGGGGCCCAGGGGAACCAGGGTTGATGCTGGCCCACTGGTGGTTAGGTAAGTCCTCAGCTCTAATAGGCTATCAGGAGAATTCCATAATGGCACTTGCCAGCATCAGTGTACCTGTGGTGGAACAAGCTCCCAAAGATTGCTACCACCAGCATCTATGTCTCCACAGGGAGTCCCAATTGTCTCCTGCTTCTCTGTGAGGCTCTTCAAGATCAGCAAGTGGGCCTGACCCAGGCTCCTTTCAAATTACTGCCTCTGTGCTGGGACTCTGAGTGTACGAGATTTTGCATGTGCCCTTTGAAAACAGAGTTTCTGTTTTCTACAGTCCCCTGGCTCTTTGAAGCCCTGCTGACCTTTCCACAACCCCCAGGCTGCGGAAACTCATGTGGGGCTTGAACCCCTCACTCCTTGCAGAGAACCTCTGCAATCATGATTATCCTCCTTATTGTGGGTTGCCTACAGGAGGATGGGGGCTTTCATTATACTGTATCTCTGCCTCTCCTACTCATCTCCCTGTGGTTCCTTCTTTATGTCTTAAGTTGTGGAAAATCTCTTCTGCTAGTCTTCAGGTCATTCTCATAAATAGTTGCTCTGTAAATAGCTGTAATTTTGGTGTGCCTGTGGGAGGACATGAAGTAAGGGTACTTCTATTCCACCATTTTGGCCACAGCTCCTTCAGTTAGGTTTATTGAATGAGGTTTCTCTGGAGTGTAATACTACTGGCATATGGTAGCACATTTTTTTTTAATGGAAGTTAAAATCAACTCTAACAAACCATGAGATAATGTTTATGAGTTATTTTATATCTTTTAACATTATAAATTAATTTATGCAAACAAACTACTATTATAAATAGATAGAGCAAACACTATCCACCCAACACCTAATAACTTAACATTAATAATAATATGTAAGCACATTCTGGGCCCTTACCTTATCCCATCCACTTTTCAGTCCATCCTCCTCTCATCAAATGTTCACTGCATCAAATTTTGTATATTGCCTAATTTTTTATGTTAATAAAAATGGAGTCATATTGTATGTATTGTTTAATAAATATATTTTTATTAATCACTTTAAAAATATTTTATACATACGTATATATAGCTATAACTCATTTTCATATCTGCATAGTATATACACATATATACACATACCTATATATACATATACATGTATGTTTATATACTGGTATATATTGCAGGAGGTCCTTCAGTGTATCTGGGGCCAAGTAGAAGGCTTGCTGATTCTTTGGATATGCAATTCCTCATATATACAAGGCCAAATCATTTTCCACAGTATTTAACAATTTATACTCTTGTTAGTTGTAAGATTTTTAAAAATAAAGTACAAGTTTTCTGATCATTCTTCATAGGTTTGGATTAAATATATTAAAGGTCAATAGAGCTTTTTTTTTTTTTTAAATTTAAGCTCTCAAAAGAACATAAAATACTGATCTTATTCAGGCATACTCCTCAGAGGGTATCAATGCCTATCATTTCTCTTGTGTATAAAGACCTATGAACTTCCATTAGAGCAAGACAGGGATTTGAAGTTTCCTAAATTAAAGTTATCTCCTGTGGCAGGATAGGTAAGCTGCAACCCTTGCACTGAAATGAAGAAACTAATTTCTTCATCAGTGGTAAATTACATGAAAACTGAAGCCTTATGCTAAAGAAGTAAATGTATTGGATGATCTAGCTGTGGGTATCATCACTGACCATGAGTTTACACACAAAAAATTACACCTCTCTAGGAAGACCTGCTCTCTCCAAAAACAAGTGGGTTAATTTTGAATGGAAATTACCAACTCAATGACTGTGGTGGTTACACATCAGAGATGGGAATCTTTGCATCACTGTCTGCATCTGGCTCAAACCCAGTAGCTTCCACATATTGAAGTATGAACAGACAATGGGTCCATTGCTGGTTAATTCATAAAGGAACCAGGAGACACAGCATGGGTCAGAACATTTGAGTTAAAGGCAAGGATATGTCTCTGCACCCAGAGCACCAGCTAACAGCTGTATTAACCTGGAAGAGTAAATTTTTGTGTGGGGGAAGAAGTTCTCTAGGCTTGGGTCAGAGAAGTATGATTATCACATTTTACATAAATTACCTTGAACCTCCATCACATGTATAAGAAATTCAACACACCCATCATTCCATAAACTGCTATAAAATCATTTTCATGATCCTCATTTTTCTTACTTAACCCCATTGTTTCCATCACTGTTCATTTGTCTTTGCTCCGTATCAATCCAAAAGTACAAAAAATAAGTATTATATTACTTCTATATCTTAAAGAGTAGCAACTATAGTTACACACAAATTGTTCAGGTCAACCTTTACATTTCCAAAACTACATTCTGAAAGTTACTCTGAATTTCCTTTTCTCAGCCCAGAGCAATGTAAAATATTAACATTATAATAGCTTCTTTAATTCCTAAAAATCTTAAGGAGAAATCTCTTCCTCATTAGTAAATTAAGGTAATGATAGCTATAAAATATTTATTAATTTATTACTATTTCACTTTTTCAGTAAGTAATACATTCGTATGATTCAAAGTCAAAAAAGTCAAATAAAATTTGCAGTGGAAATTCTCTCTCACCTCTGCTCTAAGCAAGTTTCCCCATAAGAAATTCCTATTACTGGGTTTGTGTGTCACCTGTTGGAAATATTTTAAAGCACATGTAAGCAAATTGAATGTAAACTGATTTTTCCTTTTTTTTTTTCTGTAAATGGAAATTTACTGTCATGCACATTGATTTATTACTTATCAAATATATCTTGGAATGCTTCATATCAATACAGATAGGCTCCTCTCTCTCTCTCTCTCTCCCTCCCTCCCCCCCTACCAGTTTTATCATGTTCCATTTTATAGATCAAAATATCATTTATTCAACTGGTTTTCAGATGACGGACATTTAGGCTGCGGATGTGCATTTCCCAACTTTGGCAGGGGCGTGGAGGTTGTTTGTTTTCTGTTTTCTAACAACACTGCAAAGAACATTTGTCATTTTCAATGCATTGTATCTGTTTATCTCCAGGATAAATTCCCAGACTGGAATTGCTGAGTCAAAGGATAGATGAATTGATAAAGTGTTAAATGATGATAAATTGACCTCCATAGAGAATGTATCAAATTATACTGCCCACCATAATGAGGTATCACCTCACACCTGTCAGAATGGCCATCATCAAAAAATCTACAAACAATAAATGCTGGAGAGGGTGTGGAGAAAAGGGAACCCTCATGCACTGTTGGTGAGAAAGTAAATTGATACAGCCACTATGGAGAACAGTATGGAGGTTTGTTAAAAAACTAAAAATAGAACTACCATATGACCCAGCAATCCCAATACTGGGCATACACCCTGAGAAAACCATAATTCAAAAAGAGATATGTACCACAATGTTCACTGCAGCATTATTTACAACTGCCAGCACATGGAAGCAACCTAAATGTCCAATGACAGATGAATGGATAAAGAAGATGTGGCACATATATACAATGGAATATTACTCAGCCACAAAAAGGAATGAAATTGAGTTATTTGTAATGAGGTGGATGGACCTAGAGTCTGTCATACAGAGTGAAGTCAGAAAGAGTAAAACAAATACCATATGCTAACACACACATATGGAATCTAAAAAAATGGTACTAATGAACCTAGTGGCAGGGCAGGAATAAAGACGCACACATAGAGAATGGACTTGAGGACATGGTGGGGAAGGGGAAGCTGGAACAAAGTGAGAGAGTAGCACTGACATATGTACACTACCAAATGTAAAATGGATGGCTAGTGGGAAGCTGCTGCATAGTACAGGGAGATCAGCTCGATGCTTTGTGATGACCTAGAGGAGTGGGATAGGGAGGATGGGAGGGAGGCTTAAGAGGGAGGGGATATGGGGATGTATGTATACTTATAGCTGATTCACTTTGTTGTACAACAGAAACTAACACTACATTGTAAAGCTATTATACTCCAATAAAGCTATAAAAAATAAATTAGTAAAAAAATGTTATACGCCCAAAGAATACATATAGGGTTTTAGCATAAAAATTTGAATATTTTATATTTATATATAATATATATAACATATATATAATATTTATATTTATAATATAATATTTTATAATATGGTAAGTGAAAAATAGTACCTCAGGTTTTTTTTTTGTTTTTTTTTTTGCTGTACACGGGCCTCTCACTGTTGTGGCCTCTCCCATTGCGGAGCACAGGCTCCAGACGCGCAGGCTCAGTGGCCATGGCTCATGGGCCCAGCCGCTCTGTGGCATGTGGGATCTTCCTGGACCGGGGCATGAACCCGTGTCCCCTGCATCGGCAGGTGGACTCTCAACCACTGCGCCACCAGGGAAGCCCAGTACCTCAGTTTTAATTGAACTGTCTTAATTGAACTGCCTGCTGTAATCAACTTTCTAGTGATTCCTATGTTTTAGAAGCTTTTTAAAACTTATTTTTCTAGAAATTTTGTGTTCAGTCTTTGCCAATTTTATAGTTTTTTTGGCTTTTATAAATCTATATGAAAAATGTCCTATGTGCAGATTTTCTACTTTAAAATTCATAATTTTTTTCCAATTCGTCAATTATCTTTTGACTGAGATTATTTTTTTAAAAAGATGTTTTAGGCTGTCAAGTTTCTGAATATTTCCTTTTTTATAGTTAGATTTTTGTATCACAAAGTTAGTAAAGAATTATATTTTCTCAAGTAACACTATATTTTTTTGTATATATTTAAGTGTTTCATTTATTTGAAACATATTATCATAATTGGCATGCAGTATGAATGCCAAATGATTTTTCTAACTGGTTCTTCAGTTGTTCATGTATTAAATGCATATCTTTTCTCCCAATGATGTGAGATACTACATGTAAGGTATATAACATATCCACATGAGACTCTTAATACTGGCATTCTTGTGATTTTTTAAAGCAGTAACACAGTATGCATTTCCATTTATTATTTTTGTTTGTTGCTTTGCAGAATTCAAAAGTTTTTATTTAATTCAAATTTTACACAGTGTTTTTTAAATATAGTTCTTTCCACAGACATTTATCCCTAGGTATTCTTTCTTGCTAATCTAAAAGGCGTCTTTTCCTCTATGATATCTTCTAAGCAACTGCTACTGAAATATGTGGCACCTAGTATTTCTAAATATTAATTTGGTACTATGTTATTTCTATGAATTAGTATATACTTAAAATTTCTAGTTTATTTTAATTTTTCTGAGTATAAAATCAGATCATAGGAGAGTAGTAATATTTTATTCACACATCTACATATGTCTCTGATTCCTTTATCATTTCTACTTGTACTGACTACCACTCTCAGTAAAATGTTAAGTAATAGCCATGTTAATGAATATTTCTTAATTTCCTTAAAATGCTATACAGTTAATGAACATATTTTGTAAGCTAAATAGGACTGATCTCTATTTTATTATTTATTTTATTTATCATTAAGCATTAATCCCACCCAAATAGAAATATTTTATCAAATGCTTACCTCTTATAAGAATCATATGAACTTTTGTTAGATACAATAATGTGATAAACTATATTATTCATCATCATGATGTATTATTTTCCTATTTTGCTTTTATTTACTAAAATTAACACTCTGGCATTAATATTCATAAATTAGATTGGCCTTTGTTTTCTTTGTAATTTATATTGGTGTTTCACTATATTTTCTTAAAATAGGAATTATAAAGTTTTCTTTTACCCCTCAATATTCTGAAACTATTTAAGGAGCACTGGAATTATTTTATAGAATTTTGTGTTGGAATTCTTCTTTAAATCATATGAGCTACATATACTTGGGAGAGGGTTATTATCTCTTTATTCCATGGGAATCATTCTATTTAGACTACCTTCTTCTTTTAAAATTAGTTTTCATAAATTACATTTCCTAAAAATAAATGATATCCCAGTTTCCAAACGTATTTGTATAGAGCTGTGCAAGACAGTTTCTTATGAGTCTTTTCATTTTGTTTGTTTTTGTAGTTATTTTCCTTATCATTACTTATTTTGCACATTCGTTCTTTTCTCATTTTCTGCAGGTTCATATTAGCTAGTGATTAGCTACTATATTGATTTTGCCAAAGAACCTGATTTTTTTTGTTTGTGTGTTCTACTCTTTTTTTCTAATTCATTGTTTCCTGCTTAACCTTTATTATTTCTTGCTTTATGCTTCCATTTTATTTTATTGCTCATTTACTAATTTTCTGAATCACATGTTTAATTAATTTTCCTTTTTTCATTTATCAATGTATATATTTAATTTTCCTTTGAGAGTTTAGTTCTATACCTTATGCATTCTAATATGTAATGTTTCATTATTATATATATTCTAGGTAAACTGCAGTTTCATTTTAGGTTTTATCTTTGATCCAATAATTAATTTAAAAAGAAAGTGGTTTTTTGGTCCATCTGTTAGCATACCCAGATGATATAACTTTTTTTTTTCTTAGTTCCTTTTCAATTACCAGCTTTTTAATTCATTGTATAGATAGATGGTACAATATTTCTATTCTCTGTATTCCATTTCTAATTCATTGTTTCGTTGGGGAATTGTACAAGATAAAGGAAAGTTACTTACTAATCTACTTACACTGATATCAAACAGAAAAATCTGTGTAATTTATTTTACTTCTCTTAAATGGCAGAGGCATCTGTAGCTTTTTAATTTCATTTAATTTTAATGATCAACATTTCTCTTCCTATTGTATCAGTTGTGAAAGAGAGGAGCAGTTTTGGCAGAGGGAAGAAGTAGAATAGATGGGATACCTGTGATGATTACTACCAGGTCATCTTTAAAGAGCATAAGGTAAGAACTGATTTTAGCTCTAGGAAGGACTACAACAAACTAGACACAATTTCTGGGCAGCAATGCTTGAGAGGGCTTTGGTATGTCTATGTTTTTAATTCTACAAAACTGACCACCCTAATAACGTCTGGTCCTGAATTATAGACCAGGGGACAAAGGTAAATCTGGCCTTGGCCAGGGTACAGTATTCTAGACAGCTGAGTCCACTGTCTGACAGCTGTAACATGGAGAGTCGAGAAAGCAATACAGAAAAAACCTCTCAAGGGAATGCCTAGTCACAACCTGGGAAGGCTTTTTGACCAAAGTAGCCAAGAATGAACGCTCATGTGCTCTGGTTTTGAAGAATATCAACACTTTCCTGTTAGTGACATTAGTTCCTTATGAATTCCTAACAAACATTGTACAAGGGTTTCCTGTTTTTGTTTTCAATTAATCAGCAGCTTTTATTTTCATTATGAATGTATTCAGCTAGGTACCTCACTATGTTATTTCTTTAAAGAAAGGGCTTGATGAACAATAAATTGAATTGAATATAACTTTTATGCTTTAACCAGACTTAATATACCACTTTCCTCTTTAGTGTTTGATGCCTTTATAACGTCCAGCTAATTTTTGCTAAGTTCATAGAGTGTGTAGCCTTTCAAAAGATGTAGACAGGATGAATGCAAGCTTTAATTCTCTGTTTCTTTGTAAAGATCCCTTGTCCCTCTTAGGAGACAAACAGAATCCTTTACCAAAGGTCTTGGCTATGATGCAATCTGTATTGTATCTGCCTGATACAATTAGGGTTAACATTCTCTTTATATGATTATAATCCTACAGGTACATCACATTTCTACAGATATGGCCTTGGTTAAGTCTTTTGATTAATCACTTTTCCTTCCCTGTGTTCCCTTTTTGCTGGAAAAGATTTCAACACGTCAGAACAGAATAATATCCCCCATTATATCTGAAACATAAGAAAGGGAAAAAAATTACTGACTGTAGAATTAAGAATAAAGACATGCCAAGCACTAAGTCACTTCTCTGTCTGCAGTTTGTAAATGGCACAATAGTAAGTTACGTTCTTCAGCATTTGCAACGAAAGGACAGAACAGATGGTAAAGGCTTATTTAAAATTAAAAGAGAGAAAATATTTATTTAAAAGAATTGCACTGCCAAGATGCAATTTATTATGTGTAGGGGGCGGGCATGTGTTCAGTGAAGCTTGGTCTGAACCAGAGTGAGATAATATACTACAAATTGATAAGCCCTCATTTAAGTGAATTTTCATTAAGAAATCCACACTGACAGAAAACGATTCTCCATTGCATTCACCATGTATCACCCTAAAATGTTAAGCACAGCATTTTAAATTCAATTATCATCTTTAGTTTTTAAGAAACAATCCATATAAGAGCCTGCCAACCAGATATTAATTATTGGATTTACGTTTGAAAGAGCCGACAATCTGATTTCATTTGAAGTCTGCAGGAATGATATTGAACTTGATATTCCTCAGTGGAGAAAAAAAAACCCTAGACAGTAAGTCAAGTGATTTGGGAAACAGATTAAGTTTTTTAGGCCATTAGGTACTGTATGGATGTTTCTTAATTTTCTGTGACAGATGCATTCCTCTGACATTCCTACCCTGAAAACTGGCTTAAACTGATGAACCACCCATGTGCTGTTAAACAGCACTACAATTGATAGAAATATAGAAACTGAGATTCAGAAGGATTTCTACTGTTGCATATCTCTAGACCAGGGGTCACAAACTCGAATACCTATAGGAGTCAATGTGGGTATGTGACCAAAGATATAGATTATATACTAAATACTTTGCTTTTACAGTAAATGATAAGAATAATGTTTATTTCCACAAAGAAATACTGTTTATATCTTGCTTTCTTGAAATATTAGCTCTCCTAGATTTATTTTTCACTTGTACATCTTTGTTAAAGATATAGAAACAGGGTAATATTCATTTACTCTAAAAAGGAAAACAGCAAATGATGATGAACTGTAGTTGACTTTCAGATTTTCTGTCAAGGAGACAATAAATTGATGGCTACTCTCCTGAACTGGAAAGTATATATCCTGTCTGAATTATGCAACTGCAATTTAACTTCAGCTGAGTTCTGGTACAGTGTTTCCAAATCTTCTGGTCACTTTCCCCAAGAAAAGGAGAAGAGATTGTTATTGGGAAGGTTTTGATTTTTTAAATCTTGGCCTAATTTAATAATTCTTAAAAAAAATTATGTAAAATAAAACATTTTAGGCTAAACTATATTCATCTTCAGAATAGACTGGGCAATAGGCAAAGAGTTCCCAGAATTATGATATTCATTTAAGTATATATTGATGAAATCATAGCACGTGAAAGAGCAAGCAAATAAGTGTTTGATTCTATGGTAGCAAAAAGCTAGAAAATGCAAAACTGACTTTAGTTTGATAAGACCATATACAAATATCCAAACTATGAATATATGTTATTTTAAGTACCTCCAGGTGTTATCTACATTCCCTAGTATACCTATAATGGATAAACCAAATAATTAGTATACCAAGTCTTTCTTATTTTTGTATATGGCTCTTGATCAACTTGCCTATCTTTAGAGTTTTTCTGTTGTGGTGTTATGTGATTGGGAAGAGTATTACGTCAAAATATTTCCCATACACCATTTGCATGAAATTGAAATTCTTTTAGCTGTTTTTTATTTACATTTTGAGAGTTTTTCTTATACTGTTTTCAGCTATTAAAGAACTAGGAATTAACTAACTACTGAGTAATAACTACTCAGAAAAGTAAAACCTTTCACTAATATGATGACTTGGATGCATTACCTTTCTGTACCATCTAAAAAACTGAGATAATGTTAGTATTAATCTCATAGGGTTGTAAAGATTAAGTGACATATAGGTAAACCCCTCAAATCATGGTCTGATATAGAAAGCATTTAATAAACGTTAGCTATCAAAATAAATTTAAAATATTATTATTTAATAAATATGTTCTGGTTGTTAAGATATAAAATGAGAAAGAGTTTCCAGTACACAGGACACAGTTGTTTCCTCAATCTCCCATTAAAAAAAAAACAAAAACGTATTGACTCTCTAATATCCTATACTCAGCAACTAAAATGACAAACATTTACAGAGAAATTAATGAATTATATTTGAGCAGTGATGTAATATCGAAACCATCTTACAGCTGTAAAAATGAAACCAAAGGCAATTAAATACTCATCATTAGAACAAGAAACCACAAAGTCAGGTAGAGTAAATATCTGAGTCATAAATGTAAACCAAAGGGTCATGAATTGCCCCTTGCAACTGAGACAGAAGAGAATAAAAACCTGATAAAATACTATCTGACTAAATAATTTAAATCACTAGCATCGTAATGGCATGAATTACTTCTAAAAGAGTTGTCTTTATGGTCAGTGTAGTAGCCCATGCAGAAATAATGAATAACATGGAAGTTATAACTTTCTTTTAGGTAGGAAGTTACTAATCAAACAAACGAAAAAAAAAATAGAGGATTGAGGAAATTACATAATTTGTCGAAGTTACAAAGCTACAAAACTGTAAGATAAGGAATTCAAACGTAGACCTCTCACACTCAAGAAATTATGCTCTTTTATTGCTGCCTTTCCATTTAGGGAGTAAGAGTTTTCACTTTATAATCACTAAGAAGCAATTCTTTGAACAAACAAATGTGTAGGTGGAGAACAAAAATTTTCTCACAAGCACACTATACTAATTTACCAACTGGTAAGGGACATTAGCCCCTTGTTCACAGGCATTATCCAGTTGTTGGGCTTATGTGTAACATTTACAAAGTCAGGCATGGAATTGGGAATAAAACAAATGGCTTTCTACCTCAATTGCATGCTGGAATCTTAGGATTCAGTGAGAGATATGTCAGTTTTAAATAGCCACAAGCATATCAAAACTACATCAAGAGTTATATTTTACCAACAAAAAATGAAATTGCTTTCATTAACCTGATTATATTCAGGCTAATAATGACAGCCACAGAAGAAATGTGCAAGTCTATTTCATTCAATTTTCTACACCGAGAGAATAAACATATGTGTAAATAAAAAGACAGGCCTAATGCACTATGGATTTTCTTCTTTGGGTGACTAAAATGCAAAAGTTTTGCAAACTCTGCAAATTACATTGTGAGAATTATTTGGGTCCATTTCAGTGTTATGTTTTCTATACTTGTCACAGATGGACACTTCAAAGCCTTTCCTGATGGTTCAATATAAATACATATTCTTAAAGCATTTTCCTGTTCAAATAGGCCCTCATAATTCACTTTTAAGTGTTACATGAACAACTCAGTATGCTATGTGACTAGAGTCCTCCTAACTCAATGCTCTGTCCACCTGAATCCTATTATGTTGATTGTGCAAAAACCACATCCTACCACCTCAATATTTTTTCCAACAAGACTCTTTCAAATAAGTGCATCCCACTAATTAGAGTATAAGCATAAATCTGCTGCAAGTGTTCACGTCAGACCTACTACATAACTAGTATTTCAATCTAGAAGTAGACATTATAGAAAAGGATACGTGCATTCAGATATTCAGATACTTGATAAAATAACTTTATGGAAGATATCCTCAGTGATCACCAAACTGAGTAAACATGTCATTGTTAAATTAAAAAATAAATCAACAAATATTGTGTTATATGCAGTATAACCATGAAAGATATCTGGCCCTCACCTTTAACATCCTTCAAATTCAAAGAAAAAAATTAAATGCAATAAACGCCAAAATGTATCCTGTCTTGTGCAGGTAGAAAAGCTTAAAGATATTATGACACACATTTGTTTGGTTGTTCAAAATCCATTTACCTTTATTTAGGTAATAACATTTCACTTTCCTTCATATGTCTCCTTTTGTTGGCTGCACACAAGATGTCCTATTCTCAACAACAAAAAGATAAACAACCCAATTAAAATATGGGCAGAGGACTTGAACAGACATTTCTTTAAGGAATATATAGAAAAGGCCCGCAGGCACACAATAAGATACTTAACATCATTAGTCATTAGGGACATGTAAATCAAAGTCATGCGATATTACTTCACACCTTAAAAAAAAAAAAATTCTTGGCCAGGATGTATATATATTAGAATCATATTATATTGCTGATGGGAATTTAAAATGGTACAGCTACTGTGCATACGAGTTTGGTAATTTCTCAAAAAGTTAAACGTAGAACTACCACATGACACAGCAACCCCACTCTTAGGTATATAACCCTAAGATCTGAAAACACAAACTCAAATAAATATTTATACATGGATATTCACAGCAGTGCTATTCACAATAGCCAAAGATGGAGACAACCCAAATGTCCATCAATAGATGAATGGATAAACAAACTGTAATATATATATATATATATATATATATATGTAAGGCCAACTGGCCCGAGGCAGGGGAACACAATCAGATTCACAGGTTGCATCAGACCGAAACTCTCTGCACCACCCAGTTCCAGAAACTGACATGGAGACTTTCCAGACCACCCAGTTCCAGGAACTGACCTGGGGACTTTGCACCCGGCCCAGCCTTTCCGCCTTTCGAGGGGCGGGACTAACGGTCCCCCAGGATACCCGAAAAGACCACCAAATAAGGAATACCCTGCGCCCTCCCAGATTCACCACACCCCTTTCCCTTCTTCCCTTATAAAATCTTGCCCAACCCTTGCCCGGGTGCGACTTCTCTGGCCCCTTTCTCTCGGACCAGTGAACCTCCCCCGGCAGCGCTCCCTAATAAAGCTCACTTGAAGCTTTCCTCTGTTTCGCGGTGCCGTTTGTTAAGATCCGACCTTGCAATATGCAGTGGAATATTATTCCGTATTGTAATACTATTCCATAGAAAATAATGAAACACTGACACATGCTATAACAAGGATGTCTGTATGGATTTGGAGACATAAAGCAAGTTGTCAGTTGTTAGGGGCTGAGGGAAAGGAAGAATGAGAAGTAACAGCTTGATAAGTATGTGGTTTTATATGGGGGCAATGAAAATGTTTTAGAACTAAATAGAAATGGTGGTTGTACATCATCATGAATGTAAATGCTTCTGAATTCTTTTGTTAATGTTGTTATGTGAATTTCAGCCCAACTGAAAAAAATAAAAAGATTACCGAAAAAAGAAAAGACATTCTTTTCTCCTTTGTCCAAGGGTGTAACCACATGACAAAGTTGGACAATGTCTTTTACTGGGACTTTAATCATTAAGTATGAAATGAAATTATAAGAAAATGGTTAACCCTCTTTCATTACAATGGAAGTGTTATACTGGTGATGATTTTTATTGGTATTATAATTAAGGCTGTGATTCCTATTAATGTATACTTTTTTTTAATACCCTATGGAACCAAATATATCTCTATGCACAGAATACAGACTAAATCTATGGGGTAGGGTTTCTGAAGCCTCTAAATCTAAATATCAATTAGGCTCATGAAATTGAAACCAAACCCTGTGGGGCTCCTGGGCATGGAAGCCTTTCACACAGTTGCTAATCTGTTGCAGAGACAAGGGAGGAGCAGCCAAGAAACAACAGTGCAGCCTTGGGGCAGGTCCTGGTTCCTCCTCAAGGGATACAATATCTTTGAGCTCTTTACAGAACTAAAACACCTAACAAATGGAAGATGTTAGCATTCTTCATTCCAGAGAAGATTAAAGGAACCTTGAGAATCTCATCAAGAGACCACCTGAGGCCAGATAAAAAGAACCAGAAAAGCTCAAATCCTCCCAGGTGGGGACACACAGTTTTGAGGGGCCTGCTGTGTCCCCCTTTGCTTGGCAAAGCAATAAAGCTATTTTTTTTTTTTTGATATGGACCATTTTTAAAGTCTTTATTGAATTTGTTACAGTATTTCTTCTGTTTTATGATTTGGTTTTTTTGGCCACAAGGCATGTGGGATCTTAGCTCCCGGACCAGGGATTGAACTCACACCCCCTGCACTGGAAGGCAAAGTCTTAAGCACTGGACCACCAGGGAAGCCCCAAGCTATTTTTTTCTACTTCTCCCAAAACTCTGTCTCCGAGGTTCAATTTGGCACTGGTGCACAGAGGCCACGTTTTTGGCATCAAAGCTTTGTGCTTTCAGACATGGATACAGCTGCTAGCTTCATCATCATTTCTTCAGACCTCACCCTGTGTTTATCTTACGGCAAATTTATGGAAATATTCTCATATTCTTAACCCTGTGCCACACTGCTCTCTTTTTTATTTATGAACAGGGCACCTACAACCTCAAAGTGTTCCTAGAAAATACAAATTTGCCATAGTGAAACCTAGTATTCCTCTGCTGAAAACTCTTTTATAGTCCTTTGAAAAGGAAATTCTCACTAACTTGACCCTGTATAATTCAAGTTTGGAAATTAGAGATAAAATACTTAAGACACCAGAGTTTATTTTCACTGTTAACTTTCAAAATGTTTCCAACAATATTGATCTTTCTTTTAAAATTTTTATCCAATCTGTACTATAAATTTCTCATCTATGTCATCTATTGATTTAGGATTTATAGTTACTCCTCATTAATCAAGGAGATTGCCAAATTGCTCAGTTTTTTTCCTGTCCAATTCAAATTCTTTCATATCTCTGGTGACTTGAAAGTTCAACTTCAAATTTTCAAAGTGGTTATTTACCACATAGAAGTTAAACGTACAGTTGAACCTTGAATGACATGGGTTTGAACTGCAAGGGTCCATTTATATGCAGATTTTTTTCAACAGTAAATACAACACTACTATACACTTCTATACCATCCGAGGTTAGTTGAATCTGCATATATTCAACCACAGATACAGAGGAACTATGTAACAGTGTGGGTTGACTATAAGTTATCTTGGATTTTCAACTATATGGACACTCAGTGTCCCTAGTCCCTGAGTTGTTCAAGGGTCAACTGTACTTTATTTCAGTGGTCCCCAACCTTTTTGGCACCAGGGCCCGGTTTCCTGGAAGACAATTTTTCTATGGACTGGTGGCAGGGGAGGGGGGGTGCGGGAGGAGGTGTTTCAGGCAGTAACTCAAGCCATGGGGAGCAGCAAATGAAGCTTTGCTCACTCACTGCTCACCTCCTGCTGTGCGGCCCGGCTCCTAGCAGGCCGCAGACCTGTACCAGGCCACGACTCGGGGTTTAGAGACCCCTGCTTTATTTGATTATTGAATCCAATACACCTAAGATTTCAGAATAATTGTCTGTAATAACTGCAAAATCTCTACCTCCAATACTGATCTCTCAGTCCCTCACCTAGTGCACATCCCAATCTAGAAATCTCCCAGGCATTTCAAAATTAACTTGATCAAACTTAAATTTTAAACAGGTTCCTTTCTCACAGTGAATCTTCCTATCATCCAATCATAAACCAATGAGTCACCCTTGACCTTTACCTCCCTCTTGTAGCTTATCAGTCACCTCATCTTAAAATTTCTACCATAAGAATTCTGTCTTGAATCCATCTATATCCATGTCTACTCCTTAGTTGGTGTCTTAACCATTTCTTACTTAGATTATTGAAACACTTCAATTGTGGGTCTTATCTATGAGTTCTCAGTAAGCCTCAAGGTTAGATCTTTTTAAAAGGCAGATGTGATCAGATGTAATTTGCATTTAAGCATTCTATAAATTATTATACTTGTCATTTTAAATTAAAAATCCTTAAAATACATTTTTTACCATAACTCTGCACATTATTTTTCATATTTAGATATCTGCATGCTTTTATTCAGTCCTAAGCCTTTGTATATGGTGTTCCTTTTGCCCTTAATGCTCCTTACCAATCCTTATTTTGCTATTCATTCTAAAGAAATAAGTTCTGGTTAACTACCTCCTAGAAGCTTTATTCTCTCTGCCACCCTGCTACCATTTACATAGACATTTATGTTGTCATATAATCCAATCATCTTTATCACTGCACTTACCAATTTACTTTCTACATAAAATGCTTTGCAAGATATCAAACTATACATGACCCTACAGGTCTGTGACTACATAAATAAATGAATTTACTGAGTCAAATTTTTAAAGTAACAAGTATTTTAAAGTATCCATAGAAAATATCTGTGGAAAGTGATAAAAGCTTTATAATGTGGATGAATTACTTATGTTTGCAGTGGGGAATGTTTACAATTGGAAATGCAGTTGTAAACAAGAGAGCTAGTTCTTTTCTTTGAGGATCTTAACTTATTGACTCATGGGGAGAAAAAGAAATAAAATGTAAACCAAAAACACACAAAATTCCTTATAAGTGTAGTAGGTTTTCTGAAGGATAAAGAAATAGGAGTGACACAACAGAGAGTTATTGCTTTTTGAGAAGGTGTTTTGTTTTAGATAATCAGAGGAGTCCTCTTGGAAGTGGTGTCATTTTAACTGAGATCTGAATGATAAATGGCGGTCAGGCTCACAGTCATCCAGGAGGAAAGTGCACAGGATGATAAAATGGCTGGTGGCAGGCCCTGAGATAGGAGTAATTTGGCATGTTTATGGAAGTGAAAAGGAGCTAGTGTGACTGGAATGTGGAAACTGAGGCTGAGGAGGTATATGTGTATTTACTCATACATTTTTAAAATTTATTTGATTGAAGTATAGTTGATTTACAATGTTATGTGAATTTCTGCTGTACAGCAAAGTGATTCAGTTATATATATATATATACACACTTTTCCACATTCTTTTCCATTATGGTTTATCAAAGGATATTGAATATAGTTCTCTGTGCTATACAGTAGAACCTTGTTGTTTATCCATTCTAAATACAGTAGTTTCCATCTACTAATCCCAAACTTCTATTCCAACCCTCCCCCACCCCCCTTCTCCTTAGTAACCACAAGTCTGTTCTCTGTAGTCATAGAAGATATTTTTAATTTTGATTTTGTTATGTTATCACACAAGGACAATGGAATGCATCGAAAGTTTATAAAACAAAGAAATTATATAATATAAGCTATTTTTAAAGGCCATTCTAGATGATGTAAGGCAATTATAAGGGGCCACGGTGGGCTGTGCCAAGAAAGGAAGCAGGGGGACAATAAAAAGGTTATTGTACTCATCTGGTCAAGCAATCAATGAAAGAGGGCTAGGGTGGAAGCAGTGGAGATGATTATATCTTTTTTAAGGTAGTCTGAATAAGAATTGCTGATTGGTTATATTATAAGGGTGGGTTGTAGGAAGGAAGAATATAGACTGTACCCTAAGTCATTTTCTTTACAATTAGATGGATGGACATGGCATTTACTGATACAGCGGAGAAAGGGGAAATGTAAATCACCTGGTTTTCATTAATCTGGACGTGCCTAACATGACCCAAATGGAGACATTAGGTAGACCTATGTTAACACAATAGGATGTCAAAATTTGAAATTTTGAATAAGATATAAATATTGAGGAGATATCAAATACCAAAGTAACTTTTGGTTAGACCTTCCTGGGGGCTGTAAAACAAAAATATCTGAGGATTAGATTACTTACTTTTGTGAGTATTTACGGTGCTATGTGGCTGGAAACTGAGAAAGTTGTTCAAGAAGATCTATTTGGTGAAAGCTGCTATTGTACAGTAAGTCCCACTCTTCTTTAAAGAGTTTAATGGAATTATTTGGAGAGCTTGATGTATTTCCCAACAGTTAGGAAAAGCATACTGAACAGGCATTTTAAGCCTTCTTGGGAAATCTACAGGATGAGAGATGGGCTGACTATCTGCTTTGGTGGCAGAGCAAAAGGGAGTGGCTGCTGCTTTGGGATCCACCTCCACTCACAGAGATATCTCAGGAAGAGAATGTTTGAATGGACCTTACGGATCAGTTGTGGGCCATGTAGGAGAGAGAGATACCTACTCATGCAGACTGCCTAAAGTGATATGGAAATTAGAAGTTGAATAGAGACATTTTGAGTGTATGGCTATGAAAAAAGAGTAAGCAACTGCAGGACTAGACTGGATTTGCTAACATCAAGACTGTGTGTGTGTGCGTGTGTGTGTGTGCGTGTGTGTGTGTGTGTGTGCGTGGGAGAGGGTGAAGATTCTCCAAAGTACCAGTAAAATTCCTCATTTAGGAAACAGTAAGATTTAAACAATTTCTAAACATAGACATGGTAATAGCACTGTTCAATAATATTAATAAAGAAATTCCCTCCCCCACCTGACCTCTACTTTCTCCCAGTTTCCCATAAATAATAAAAAGAATAGAAATATAATATAGTATATTATATACTTACTAATATATAGTTTATACTTAACTAGTAAGGGTACTAATCATACCCTTAATAATCGACAGGATATACTGTCAATTAATAAAGAATCTAGTCTGCAGCAGGACTTGGCTGGGAGGGAGGAGAAGTTCAGAGTTCTTCTTATTATATAAATAAAACATTTTTAATCTAAATTGAGATCATGTTTGCAATTATAATGATCATAGAACTTTTTGGCACCCAAGAATAATAAAGAAAATCATGTGGCCTCACAAGTTTTCACCCAACTGAAAGGGAAGGGCAGAAGACAATAATGGAGCTCTATGAAGCCAAATGGAGCGCTATGGAAGCCAAATGGAGCGCTATGGAAGCCAAAAACATCTATTTAGAATTTCATGCGGTAACAGTGAATGAGAGGTAAATGCATACTCTTCTTATTTCTGTTGGTTCTGAGAAGCCACATGCTGCGTCTCAGAAAAGGATACAATCATAAGGAATAATGTCATCTAGGACTACATTTTCTAATTTCAGAAATATCAGCTATCCAGCAAATTTCTAGACCTGTCATGTGTTTTTCTTTAATTAAAAAAAATTCTATTTAGAGGAAATAACTATGTCAATGGAAATGGAAGAATTATTTAGCAACAAAGAGGTAATTAACTACATTTTAAAAAATATTAAATCAGTCTCACTTAAAATTCAATCTAAGCAAACATACATAGTGTTGCAAGTAAGGATAAAATCAGATGCTAAAGCTATGGGATATAATGGGGGAAAAAGCATAAATACTGGACTCACACAAACGTGGTACTGAATCCAGGCTTCAGTAATTTTAAAGTGTGGAACTTAGAAATACTCCCAAAAGGAAAAATATACCTGCCTCATGTGATTATCTTGCAGATCTGTGAAGTGATTCAGGCAAAGTACCTTACGTAAGCACTCAAAATATACTTTCATCATATTTTGTAAAGAACTTATTTTTCCAAGTCATACTTCATAAATATTGTATTGCTAAATATATAAAAGCATACAAATCTGAAAAACGCACCCTTTACTTAAATCTCAGATACAGCTTGTGCACTTATAAACTCATGAAAAGCTTACTTTAGTCATGAAGGTATTCTCTGATTTTTTTGCACTGCTATTTCTTCAAATTATTAATAAGCTTTAAAGACAGATTTCACTTCATTGAAAGATTTCACTCTCACAGGCTCTGCTGCTCACCCCCAGGGCATCCTCTCCCTGTAGCCAATTGCTTCATCCAACTGATTCATTGCACAGTTGTTACAGTTCATTAGAAGAATGAGCGATGCTGATAATTCAGCAGATGAAATTCCGTGGTCTCTATATGATTCAGCTACCACTGTGAGTTTTGTCCTGTGGAACAGGGAAGCATGTGAGAGAGTAAAGAAAATATGGTGCTTGCTTTCAGCCCTTAGGTTTGGATGGGTATACCCTTTGTAAATCAAATCAATAAATATTTCTCAAGAGTTTCAAGTTGTTGAGTTTTCTTTCAAAATTATTTTGACCATCACTGTTTAACAGCAAGAGATTTTCACTATCACCCAATCGTGAGTTGTTTTTATTTTTTTCTGGAAACACTGATCTCTATAGGTGTAGCAACAATGTAATTTTAATACCAAGAAAGGTACTATAAAATATAAAATAATTAATAAAGTATGGCAGTATAGTATAGAGAAAATTGTAACTATTTAGTGTGTGCTTGACAGTGTGTTAGGTACTCAAACTTCATTAGTAAACAAGACAGGCATAGGATGTGAGGAAAGAAAGATAGGAAGCATTAAAAAGTGATGTACTGCTAGTCTTGCTACCACTTAATGAGTAGGAACAATGAGAGATATGGTTGATCAGAAGATTTACACACTATACACACAGGATTTGTCTGACTGGACTAGGAGGTCGAACTAGTCTTTGGTATAATCTATGGGAGAGAGGAAAGAGGAAAAGTTTATCTACTCATTCCAACTGCTCAAAGTTCAACTTATAAGGAGATGATTCCTTTTCTATTCTGAATTCTATCACCTGACCCACTTGAAGGCCCTCAGAATATCAGATCCCATGTTTTGTGGTGTGCTGTTTCATCTAAATCCAGAAAATGTGGGAAAATTTTGAACTTCTGATTATGCGACTTTGGGCCAGATAGCAAGGAGGAGGGCCTGGCATCCTCAGGGCATGTCTCTTGTAGCTTTTGGATGCAGTGTGAGAAGAAAGTAGCACTGCAACAATGAAGGTACCAATCAAGGGAAAATGAGGTGGTTCCTAAGAATTATTTCCAACAGAATGTCATGCATTTTATGTAGACAGCAGGGCAAAAATCTGTCAAAGAGTAACTTATCAATACCTGTTTGATAGTTAATGAGTGATTGACTGAATGAAAGAATGACTAAGAGTCATGTACTAAACAACTGTTTTGTGAGATACAAAAGATAGGAAAGTGGTGACAAAAGAAAAATAAAGATTAAATACATAAATTATTTTTCTATAAATGATGCTCTATTTTCAGTTTGTCATAGAGCTGCAATTTTTGTCCCTATTACAGATTTTGAAAAAGAATAATTCCTATTTGACTATTGAGAAGAACTATGGAGAATTATAAAGAAAAACCACACTGTTCATTAATATGCTGGAAAAGAAAGCAATCAATCATCCGGTTAACTCGGCTAAAATAAAAGACAAATGGAATATTTGCATAGTCTTCATTTTAATAAAGAAAGTATACATAATTTACCTTGCCTAATCTTTCTTAATCTGAGCAATCAAATTTGTCTTTTCCAAGCTATTTATATCAAGATAAAAGAGCCAACTACATATTTTCAAAGTTCAAGTTGCCATCAACCTAACTTCTCCCCTCTAACATGCAGGAAAAAAGTGCAAGTAAAATTAGTGATACTGAACTCCTACTGTTATATTTGATATTTTAATGAATTAACTAAATGATTTTGGAAATGTGTACAACTGTTCCCAAATAACAAAGTTTCTCAAAAACATGTTTTAAGGTTCCATCCATTGTTGTGTTCTATGAGTCTGTATTTTTGAAAACGTGTTTTGCAGGGATCCTAATTCAGCAAGTCTGGCAGGACTACACAGACTATTGTAATTTGTTACATGGTTTTACTATGCCATGTGAGTAAAGCTTTATTCTGGCTCCCTCCAAGCCAGAATTATATTCTCCAGAAACATAATACTTTATTATTACAACAGGGCCAGGAATTTTCTTTCATCAGGTTCACAAATTATGTGTTTCTGTTATAGAAATTATATATGTATCACCAAAGTATATATTACACAACCCCCAATTTTCTCATCAATAAAGTAAGTCAGATAATAATATATGGTTAACTTGCAAGCATTTGTCATATGAAATTTCCTTAAGCACACAAATGATTGTACTACTTCATAAATCTGAGCTTCTTAATACTCCCTAATGCCTAGAGAATAAAGTTGAACCACTACAGCTATCTATTCAAAATCATCCAGGATCTAAACCAGAGTACTCCATAAAGTAGTGATTACAGGAAGTACAGATTCTTATGGTGAGTGTGTTATTTGGGCATGAGGGTGCAATGGCAGTTAAGATAGGAAGAAAGTTTTCATTCAAAATTTGAAAATGCTTTGGTCACCATGATGAAGATTTTTATTACTTGGACACTGAAGAGTCCAGACAGCTATGAAACTGAAAATTTCCCTGTGTTCATACACCTTTCTCCTACGCAGGGTATATATTTTTCTTACACAGGATATTGACATCTGTAAGTCTCCATGTAGACATTGTCAGGCTAGACTTTTCTGACTGCACTGGACACATGAACAACTTCTCAGATCTCTAAGTACTACCTGAGATACAGTTTTAGACTTGCTACATTCAGAGGTTCATGATTGGATTTTGTCTTGTGCTTAACTGTAAAGCATGATGCTTTACCCAAGTATGCAATAGAAAGAAATGGCCTGTAGGGATTAGCATAACTTATACTTTTTCCCCAGTAGAAAATATAAAAATATATTTTATTATCTGGATGAAATAAACATCACATGGGACAACCAGGTAACCGGACCACATTAATTGAGCTTTTCTTTTGTCCGTATAGTTTCAGCAAAAGAACCATTTCAAAATCAATTGCAACTTACAAAATTTGGTTTTAATATGTATCATTCCCCAGAGCCAAATTTTAATTTGAGTTTTCTGGTTAGTTACCTATTTGAGGCTTCTGCAGACTAAACTGTGTACTTAGAGCTTAGGAATTTATGAGACAACCTTAGTATTCTCATTAGAAACAGCATGTCCAAAATCATTACTCAGCCTACAGGCCCCTTAGCCAATAGGCACAGAAATCTAATGGAGACCTTGTAATATATTTTAGTTGTCCTGGCTGCTATATATACCTTCTCAAGAGGAAGGTCCATATATTTTGATGAGAACAAATTATAACCCTGTTTCCCAAGTTGCTTTTATCTCCACTGAGCTTGAACCTACAATGGTGTTGTGCACTCAGCACATCTAAACTGATGATGGCCTATGTGCAGCACACAGAAGTTTGAAACCAATTGCCTGAAGTTTTTCTAACTGCTGCCACATGTCTACATGTTCTTTTAAAAACAGTAACAGGAAGAAAAGGGTAATAATTGTGAGGGGGCAAGAATGGAGCTTATGGGATGCTGATAATATTATTACATTTCTTTATCTGAGAAAAGGTTATACATAGATGTCTATGTTGTGGCTCAGAATTTGTACACTTTTCTATATGTATGATAGCAGCAATAAATTTTTTTTAAATGGCCACTTGTATAATAGTTTCATGAAATTGAAACCAACTGCTTGAAGATTTCTTACCTGCTACCATTATGCCTACATCTCAATCTTCTCTTGGTTAAACAACAATGAAAACAACAACAAACATAACCTAGCTCTTTTGGGGCACAGAATGAGCTCATGAGAGTACTAATAGCTATGTCTTTGTTCCAAGAAGCTGATTTTCGCAAAACTGTTGTTATCCATTTTATTCATATGATACTGCAGCAGCTAGTAAATGGAAAATTCAAGCTGTCCATGGGATTGCTTTAAACTATCATCTCTTAAATATTTATTAACAGTTGGATATATGGCTTTAGAGCTCAAGGATGAGAATATAACTATCAGGATATTTATGACAGTTAATACAATGAGAATGGATGAAAGTGCCTAGAGAGAGAGAGCATAAAGTGAGAAGAAAAGTTGTCCAGGAAAACAGCTGGGAGAAGTGCCAAGATTTAAAGGGCAAATAGGGGAAGATGACCCAGGAGAAAATACTGAGGAGGAAAAGCTACCTAAGTAGGTAAACATTAGCAGTGTGTCATCAGGGTCCAAATGGGGGAAATGAGGCAAATGCAGAGTCAACAGTTAAAGTTGCTGCCCTTGAACATGTCTAAAGCTAAAAGGAAGGAGGCAGTAATGGCAAAGCTAAAAATACATGTGAGAATGGCAATCTAGAATCCAGGTATAAGAAATTCACTTCAATCAAAGTTATGAATTTAGTAGACCTTAAATGCCATATATTTTAGTCATGTTGTCTAGTATGATTTTTACCACAATACTACAAGAAAGGAACTAATCAGTGTCAGAAACTATACCATCACCCTGAGACTAACTAGAATGCACTGTGCAGTTACTCACACATCTACCATACTATCACTCCATGCTAATTTATCTCATGTTAATCATGAAAATTTTCCAGGGATCTTTTAATTTTATTCTGGTCTAGGGTTTAGCATGATATTCTTATAATATCTGTACGTATTTGCATATGTTGGAAGAGATGTTGTTAAATGATAAGTACACCCATTATATTTAAACTGTTTTATGCCTCACAAAAACAAATATATATATAATTATGAAAATTGAATATTTTATTAAAACTTATTTCAGAATAAACTCCTTTGTGAGTATTTTATGGTAAGAGATCCAAGGCAAACAAGTAAATGTACCTTCATGCACAATGAGGGTACAAAGAGAGTGAGTCCTAAGAGTCTTCAAAAGAAATTTTCTGAAGTTACATGCATTGATTTGATTAGTTATATTCACGAAGATCAATTAATATAGTAGGCAAGAAAGGATGAAATTTATAAAGGAGACACTTTAATCGATATACCATAAAGTGGAACCACACAGTAACTTTACATAGACAGTTTCATGGTTGCTAATTACAGAACAGGATTTCATTTTTTTGTAAACGCTTTCACATCTGATTTTACCTAAAATATTCTTTTAAATGGTTATAATTTTTAAATTCCTTATCCTTTTGCACCTAAATCAACAGCCCTGTCTTCCCTTATCTATAATTTGTAAGGCTTTCATCTTCACAGCTATGGGCAGAATTCCATTTGTATGAACTGAATCAGAAAGTGCAGGGGCTAAAGAAATCCATCTGTAAAAACTGAAAGAGAAAGTGCAGAGGCTAATACAAATATATGGTATAATTGATTTTTAAGAAAGGAATACGAAGCCTATAATAGCTTTCTTTATACTGATTATATCACTCTCAAGCTTAAAATTATTTAGTATCTCCCCTTTGCCAAGGTTGTTAGAATGTTAAACAGGTCTTCCATAGTCTGTCTTCTTATTCTTCCAGCCTCACATCTCATCAGGTCCTCTTGGACCCTAGGCTTTGGCCATGCTGAACTATATGCAGTTCTCCTAATGCCCCAGATCATTTCAAAGCTCTATAAATTTGCACAATTAAACTCTTTATAAATATTAGCTTCTTTTTGTACCTGAAATGCTTTCTCTCCTTATCTACTTACTGGTCATTCTTTTTTAGCAGGCACTTCAGTGCCCTTCCTGATAACTCCCTCTTTGTATAGAACTGTCTTCTCCCTCCATTTTGACCCAAAATATAGTGATACAAATTTCAAACTCAGTCTCTTTTACATACTACCACATCTGTTTAAATTCTTTGCCCCTATAACACTTGGAGTACTTTGAAGACAAGGATCCTGACTGACTCACCTCAGTATCCTGTGCATCTTGTATAACTCTAAATACCATTAAAAATATCTATGGAATAAAGAGCCCAGAAATATACCCCCACAAATAGGCTCAAGTGACTTTTGACAAAGATACAAAAGCAATTCAATGAAGGGAATATAATCTGTCAAACAACTGGTGTTGGGACAACTGGACATAAATAAGAAAAAGAAAAGAAAAAGAACCTTGACCTAAACCCCACAAATTTACATAAAATTTAACTCGAAATTGATTATAGACTTAAATGAAAAATAAACACCATTAGGGAAATCCAAATTAAAACTACAACAAGATATCACTACATACCTATTAGAATGCCTAAAATTAAAAAAAAAAAACGTGAAACATCACATACTGGCAGGAATGCAGAGAAACTGAATCACTGATACATTGCTGATAGGGATGTAATATTGTAGAGCCACTCAGGAAGATATTTGGGCAGCTTCTCATAAAAATAAATATGAACCTATCCTATTACTCAGTAATCATATTCTGGGCATTTTCCCCAAAGAAATAAAACTTAGATTCACAAATGTTCATAATAGCTTTATTTTTAATAACCCAAAACTGGAAAGAACCAAGATGACCTTCAATACATATTAATACATACATAACATGGAATATTACAGAGGAATAAAAAGGAATGCACTATTGATACATATAAATACTTGAATGAATCTTCAGGGAATTATGTTGAGTGAAAAAAGCCAATATCAAAGATTACTACGGTATGATTCCATTTATATAACATTATAAAATGACAAAAGTTTAGAAATGGGTAAGAGATTAGTGATTTCCAGGTGTTAGGATCTGGGTAAGGGAAGAAAGAAGATGATTATGATTATAAAAGGGCAATATGAGGGATCCTTGCGACAACTGAACTGCTCAATATCTTGATTGTGGTAGTAGACATGTGATATAATGTTATGTAATTATACAAAACTAAACACACACACACACAAACATGAGTACAGATAAAATTGAGAAAATCTGAAAAAGATCAGTGGATGTTACCAGTGTTAATATTTTGGTAATATTATAGTTTTACAAAATGCTTACCATTGGGGGAAACTGGTAAAGGGTATATGGCATCTATATGTATTATTCCTACAACTGCATGTGAATCTACAATTATCTCAATACAATTTTCAATAAAATATACTAGTTGAACAAATTCACTGGTTTTTGTACACACTAAATACTTTAATAAGACCTATGAAAACACAAAATGAGAAAACTTACTTTCAGTCATATATTTTAATGAGCCTAATTCATTTTTTACATTAAACTTAAAAAAATTTTTTTGAGATAACTGTAGTTTTTTGCTGGGACTTTTTTTTTGGAAAGAGGGATGCTTTCACTCATCAGCATTTCCAGTTTCCAGCTTCTTAAGCTCCAAGTCTGCAGTATAAGAGGCCAAAAGGAAGCCCAAATAACTCATCATCATGCTGTTCCTCATGTCTTCAAGTCCCTAGCCAGTCTGCCTTCTCTTCACCTTTCAGGATCTCCTTATGTTTGCTTTGTATATAATGTCCAGGGTTTTTTGGATATACTTAGCAGAAGAAATAGGGAAAAGTACACCTACTACATCTTCCTGTGGAAGTGGAAGAACTGAAATCAACTTTTAGTTCTTCTAAATGAAAAAGAATGCTGCTACCAAGAAATACCGAAGGACAATAAAATAAAATTCAGAAAGCTTAAAATACTATATTAGGTTTACCAAACAGCATACAGCTTGTGAGTTTGTGTGTACAATATAAGGAAAAAGTTAGGCATGGACCATTGTTTATAGCAAGCGACCTAGTTATCGCATAAGATTTTAGTAGATGGTTTCTTAAAAAAAATTGTTAGGGAAAAAAATGCTACATTTTTTAAACAGTAAAAATAGAATATTAATTACAAAACCTTTGTACATAATTTAATTCTGCTGGTTTTTCTGTGGTAATGAGAATGATTTGGAGTGACTGAATAATAATAGATTAAAACATCTCTTTAGGGTGGAGGGGTGGAGGGGGAAAGTTTCGGGGCTGCGGAGGAGAGCACAGCTACAGGGGTGTGGAGGGCAAAGCCGAGAGATTCCCGCACAGAGGATCAGTGCCGACCAGCACTCACCAGCACGAGAGGCTTGTCTGCTCACCCAACAGGGCGGGTGGGGCAGGGAGCTGAGGCTCAGGCTCCGGTAGGAGCGCCAGGAGAGGACTGGGGTTGGCGGCGTAAACACAGCCTGCGAGGGGTTAGTGCACCACGGCTAGCCGGGAGGGAGTCCTGGGAAAAGTCTGGACCTGCCGAAGAGGCAAGAGACTTTTTCTTCCCTCTTTGTTTCCTGGTGCGCAAGGAGAGGGGATTAAGAGCACTGCTTAAAGGAGCTCCAGAGACGGCTAAAAGCGCGGACCCCAGAGACGGGCATAAGACGCTAAGGCTCTTGCGGCCGCCACCAAGAAGCCTGTGTGCGAGCACAGGTCACTATCCACACACCCCTTCCAGGGAGCCCATGCAGCCCGCCACTGCCAGGGTCCCAGGATCCAGGGACAACTTCCCCGGGAGAACGCACGGCACGCCTCAGGCTGGTGCAATGTCCTGCGGCCTCTGCCGCCGCAGCCCCCGCACTGCATGCCCCTCCCTCCCCCCTGGCCTGAGTGAGCCAGAGTCCCCAAAGCAGCTGCTCCTTTAACCCCGTCCTGTCTGTGCAAAGAACAGACGCCCTACAGCGACCTACATGCAGAGGCGGGGCCAAATTCAAAACTGAGCCCCGGGAGCTGTGAGAACAAAGAAGAGAAAGGGAAATCTCTCCCAGCAGCCTCAGAAGCAATGGATTAAAGCTCCACAACCAACTTGATGTACCCTGCATCTGTAGAATACATGAATAGACAACGAATCATCCCAAATTGAGGAGGTAGACTTTGAGATCAAGATTTATGATTTTTTCCCCTTTTCCTCTTTTTGTGAGTGTGTATGTGTATGCTTCTGTGTGAGATTTTGTCTGTATAGCTTTGCTTCTACCATTTGTCCTAGGGTTCTAGCCCTCCGTTTTTTGGGTTTTTTAAAAAATTGTTTTTCTTAGTAATTATTTTTTATCTTAATAACTGTATTTTATCTTACTTTATTTTACTTTATCTTCTTTCTTTCTTTCTTTCTTTCTTTCTTTCTTTCTTTCTTTCTTTCTTTCTTTCTTTCTTTCTTTCCTTCCTTCCTTCCTTCCTATCCTCCTTTAGACAATGAATCATCCCAAATTGAGGAGGTGGACTTTGAGAACAATATTTATGATTTTTTCCCCTTTTCCTCTTTCTGTGAGTGTGTATGTGTATGCTTCTGTGTGAGATTTTGTCTCTATAATTTGCTTCCACCATTTGTCCTAGGGTTTATCCGTCCTTCTTCTTTTTTTAAATTTTTTTCTTAATAATTATATTTTATTTTAATAACTTTATTTTATTTTATCTTACTTTATTTTATCTTACTTTATCTTTTCTTTTTTCCTTCCTTCCCTCCTTCCTTCCTTCCCTCCTCCCTCCCTCCCTCCCTCCGTTCTTCCTTCCTTTCTTTCTTTCTTTCTTTCTTTCTCTCTCTCTCTCTCTCTTTCTTTCTTTCTTTCTTCTTCTAATTCTTTCTTTCTACTTTTTCTCCCTTTTATTCTGAGCCGTGTGGATGAAAGCCTCTTGGTGCTGCAGCCAGGAGTCAGTGCTGTGCCTCTGAGGTGGGAGAGCCAACTTCAGGACACTGGTCCACAAGAGACCTCCCAGCTCCACATAATATCAAATGGCGAAAATCTCCCAGAGATCTCCATCTCAACACCAGCACCCAGCTTCACTCAACAACCAGCAAGCTACAGTGCTGGACACCCTATGCCAAACAACTAGCAAGACAGGAACACAACCCCACCTATTAGCAGAGAGGCTGCCTAAAATCATAATAAGGCCACAGACACCCCAAAACACACCAACAGACGTGGACTTGCCTACCAGAAAGACAAGATCCAGCCTCATCCACCAGAACACAGGACCTAGTCCCCTCCACCAGGAAGCCTACACAACCCACTGAACCAACCTTAGCCACTGGGGACAGATGGCAAAAACAACGGGAACTACGAACCTGCAGCCTGCAAAAAGGAGACCCCAAACACAGTAAGATAAGCAAAATGAGAAGACAGAAAAACACTCAGCAGTGGAAGGAGCAAGGTAAACACCCACCAGACCTAACAAATGAAGAGGAAATAGGCAGTCTACCTGAAAAAGAATTCAGAATAATGATAGTAAAGATGATCCAAAATCTGGGAAATAGAATAGACAAAATGCAAGAAACATTTAACAAGGACCTAGAAGAAGTAAAGATGAAAGACGCAACAAGGATCAACATAATAAATGAAATTAAAAATACTCTAGATGGGATCAATAGCAGAATAGCTGAGGCAGAAGAACGGATAAGTGACCTGGAAGATAAAATAGTGGAAATAACTACTGCAGAGCAGAATAAAGAAAAAAGAATGAAAAGAACTGAGGACAGTCTCAGAGACCTCTGGGACAACATTAAATGCACCAACATTCGAAGTATAGGGATTCCAGAAGAAGAAGAGAAATAGAAAGGGACTGAGAAAATATTTGAAGAGATTATAGTTGAAAACTTCCCTAATACAGGAAAGGAAATAGTTAATCAAGTCCAGGAAGCACAGAGAGTCCCATACAGGATAAATCCAAGGAGAAATACACCAAGACACATATTACTCAAACTGTCAAAAATTAAATACAAAGAAATCATATTAAAAGCAGCAAGGGAAAAACAACAAATAACACACAAGGGAATCCCCATAAGGTTAACCACTGATCTTTCAGCAGAAACTCTGCAAGCCAGAAGGGACTGGCAGGACATATTTAAAGTGTTGAAGGAGAAAAACCTGCAACCAAGATTACTCTACCCAGCAAGGATCTCATTCAGATTTGATGGAGAAATTAAAACCTTTACAGACAAGCAAAAGCTGAGAGAGTTCAGCACCACCAAACCAGCTTTACAACAGCTGCTAAAGGAACTTCTCTAGGCAGGAAACACAAGAGAAGGAAAAGACCTACAATAACGAACCCCCCAAAATTAAGAAAATTGGAATCGGAACATACATATCGATAATTACCTTAAATGTAAATGGACTAAATGCTCCCACCAAAAGACACAGATAGGCTGAATGGATACAAAAACAAGACACATATATATGCTGTCTACAACAGACCCACTTCAGACCTAGAGACACATACAGACTGAAAGTAAGGGGATGGAAAAAGATATTCCATGAAAATGGAAACCAAAAGAAAGCTGGAGTAGCAATTCTCATATCAGACAAAATAGACTTTAAAATAAAGACTATTAGAAGAGACAAAGAAGGACACTACATAATGATCAAGGGATTGATCCAAGAAGAACATATAACAATTGTAAATATTTATGCACCCAACATAGAAGCACCTCAATACATAAGGCAAATACTAACAACCGTGAAAGGGGAAATCAACAGTAACACATTCATAGCAGCGGACTTTAACACCCCACGTTCACCAATGGACAGATCATCCAAAATGAATATAAATAAGGAAACACAAGCTTTAAATGATACATTAAACAAGATAGATTTAATTGATATTTATAGGACATTCCATCCAAAAACAACAGAATACACATTTTTCTGAAGTGCTCATGGAACATTCTCCAGGATAGATCATACCTTGGGTCACAAGTCAAGCCTTGGTAAATTTAAGAAAATTGAAATTGTATCAAGTATCTTTTCCGACGACAACACTATGATACTAGATATCAATTACAGGAAAAGATCTATAAAAAATACAAACACGTGGACACTAAACAATACACTACTTAATAATGAAGTGATCACTGACGAAATCAAAGAGGAAATAAAAAATACCTACAAACAAATCCAATGGAGACAAAACGACCCAAAACCTAAGGGATGCAGCAAAAGCAGTTCTAATAGGCAGTTGATAGCAATACAATCCTATCTTAAGAAACAGGAAACATCTCGAATAAACAACCTAACCTTTCACCTAAAGCAATTAGAGAAAGAAGAACAAAAAAACCCCAAAGTTAGCAGAAGGAAAGAAATCATAAGATCAGATCAGAAATAAATGGAAAAGAAATGAAGGAAACGATAGCAAAGATCAATAAAACTAAAAGCTAGTTCTTTGAGAAGATAAACAAAATTGATAAACCATTAGCCAGACTCATCAAGAAAAAAAGGGAGAAGACTCAAATCAATAGAATTAGAAAGGAAAAAGGAGAAGTAAGAACTGACACTGCAGAAATATGAAGGATCATGAGAGATTACTACAAGCAACTCTATGCCAATAAAATGGACAACCTGGAAGAAATGGACAAATTCTTGGAAATGCACAACTGCCAAGATTGAATCAGGAAGAAATAGAAAATATGAACAGACCAATCACAAGCACTGAAATTGAAACTGTGATTAAAAATCTTCCAACAAACAAAGGCCCAGGACCAGATGGCTTCACAGGCTACTTCTTTCAAACACTTAGAGAAGAGCTAACACCTATCCTTCTCAATCTCTTCCAAAATATAGCAGAGGGAGGACCACTCCCAAACTCATTCTATGAGGCCACCATCACCTAGATACCAAAACCTGACAGTATGTAACAAAGAAAGAAAACTACAGGCCAATATCACTGATGAACACAGATGCAAAAATCCTCAACAAAATACTAGCAAACAGAATCCAACAGCACATTAAAAGGATCATACACCATGATCAAGTGGGGTTTATTCCAGGAATGCAAGGATTCTTCAACATACACAAATCAATCAACGTGATACACCGTATTAACAAATTGAAGGAGAAAAACCATATGATCATCTCAATAGATGCAGAGAAAGCTTTTGACAAAATTCGACACCCATTTATGATAAAAACCCTGCAGAAAGTAGGCATAGAGGGGACTTTCCTCAACATAATAAAGGCCATATATGACAAACCCACAGCCAACATCATCCTCAATGGTGAAAAACTGAAAGCATTTCCACTAAGATCGGGAACAAGACAAGGCTGCCCACTCTCACCACTCTTATTCAACATAGTTTTGGAAGTTTTAGCCACAGCAATCAGAGAAGAAAAGGAAATAAAAGGAATCCAAATCGAAAAGAAGACATAAAGCTGTCACTGTTTGCAGATGACATGATACTATACATAGCGAATCCTTAAGATGCTATCAGAAAAGTACTAGAATTAATCAATAAATTTGGTAAAGTAGCAGGATACAAAATTAATGCACAGAAATCTCTGGCATTCCTATACTAATGATTAAAAATCTGAAAGTGAAATCAAGAACACACTCCCATTTACCACTGCAACAAAAAGAATAAAATATATAGGAATAAACCTACCTAAGGAGACAAAAGACCTGTATGCAGAAAATTATAAGACACTGATGAAAGAAACTAAAGATGATACAAATAGATGGAGAGATATACCATGTACTTGGACAGGAAGAATCAACATTGTGAAAATGACTCTACTACCCAAAGCAATCTGCAGATTCAATGCAATCCCTATCAAACTACCACTGGCATTTTTCACAGAACTAGAACAAAAAATCTCACAATTTGTATGGAAACACAAAAGACCCCGAATAGCCAAAGCAATCTTGAGAACGAAAAACGGAGCTGGAGGAATCAGGTTCCCTGACTTCAGACTATACTACAAAGCTACAGTAATCAAGACAGTATGGTACTGGCACAAAAACAGAAAGATCAATGGAACAGGATAGAAAGCCCAGAGGTAAACCCACGCACATATGGTCACCTCATCTTTGATAAAGGAGGCAGGAATGCACAGTGGAGAAAGGACAGCCTCTTCAATAAGTGGTGCTGGGAAAACTGGACAGGTACATGTAAAAGTATGAGATTACGTCACTCACTAACGCCATCCACCAAAATGGATTAAAGACCTAAATGTAAGGCCAGAAACTATCAAACTCTTAGAGGAAAACATAGGCAGAACACTCTATTACATAAATCACAGCAGGATCCTTTTTGACCCACCTCCTAAAGAAATGGAAATAAAAAGAAAAATAAACAAATGGGACCTAATGAAACTTCAAAGCTTTTGCACAGCAAAGGAAACCATAAACAAGACCAAAAGACAACCCTCAGAATGGGAGAAAATATTTGCAAATGAAGCAACTGACAAAGGATTAATCTCCAAAATTTACAAGCAGCTCATGCAGCTCAATATCAAAAAAACAAACAACCTACTCCAAAAATGGGCAGAAGACCTAAATAGACATTTCTCCAAAGAAGGTATACAGACTGCCAACAAACACATGAAAGAACGCTCAACATCATTAATCATTAGAGAAATGCAAATCGAAACTACAATGAGGGCTTCCCTGGTGGCGCAGTGGTTGAGAGTCCGCCTGCCGATGCAGGGCACATGGGTTCGTGCCCCGGTCTGGGAAGATCCCACATGCCGCGGAGCGGCTGGGCCCGTGAGCCATGGCCGCTGAGCCTGCGCTCCGCAACGGGAGAGGCCACAGCACTGAGAGGACCGTGTACCGCAAAAAAAAAAAACAAAACAAAAAACTACAATGAGATATCATCTCACACCAGTCACAATGGCCATCATCAAAAAATCTAGAAACAATAAATGCTGGAGAGGGTGTGGAGAAAAAGGAACACTCTTGCACTGCTGGTGGGAATGTGAATTGGTACAGCCACTATGGAGAACAGTATGGAGGTTCTTTAAAAAACTACAAATAGAAC
This sequence comes from Aethalodelphis obliquidens, assembly GCF_003676395.1. Classification (NCBI taxonomy): domain Eukaryota; kingdom Metazoa; phylum Chordata; class Mammalia; order Artiodactyla; family Delphinidae; genus Aethalodelphis; species Aethalodelphis obliquidens. Next base: position 29,071,698 of record NW_020837951.1, on the reverse strand, counting down.
TACCATATAACCCAGCAATCTCACTACTGGGCATATACCCTGAGAAAACCATAATTCAAAAAGAGTCATGTACCAAAGTGTCCATTGCGCTCTATTTACAATAGCCCGGGATGGAAACAACCTACGTGTCCATCATGGGATGAATGGATAAAGAAGATGTGGCACATATATACAATGGAATATTACTCAGCCATAAAAAGAAACGAAATTGAGCTATTTGTAATGAGGTGGATAGACCTAGAGTCTGTCATACAGAGTGAAGTAAGTCAGAAAGAGAAAGACAAATACCGTATGCTAACACATATAAATGGAATTTTAAAAAAAATGTCATGAAGAACCTAGGGGTAAGACAGGAATAAAGACACAGACCTACTAGAGAATGGACTTGAGGATACGGGGAGCAGGAAGGGTAAGCTGTGACAAAGCGAGAGAGAGGCATGGACATATATACACTACCAAACGTAAGGTAGATAGGTAGTTGGAAGCAGCCGCATAGCACAGAGAAATCAGCTCGGTGGTTTGTGACCGCCCGGAGGGGTGGGATAGAGAGAGTGGTAGGTAGGGAGATGCAAGAGGGAAGAGATATGGGAACATATGTATATGTATAACTGATTCACTTTGTTATGAAGCAGAAACTAACACACCATTGTAAAGCAATTATACTCTAATAAAGGTGTAAAAAAATAAATAAAATAAAATGACTATTACAAAAAGTCTTAAAAAAAATTCTTTAAATAACTGTAATAAGCATATCAAATTTCCTCCTACACGCTACAATTAAATTGCATATTAACCTTGTTCAAGAAAGGTTACATTTAGCCTAACACATACCTTGATACATTTATTTAAAACTGTGAAAATACATTGTTTTAAATATTCAAAGAGCAGAAATGAATGTTTCTTAAATCAGTAAATATATTCATATCACAGATAGTTGAGAATGTATCATTTAGGAAAAAGGTGAAAAAAAGTGGGTTATCTATAGTAAATATTTCAGTAGAAAAATGTAATATATAAGTTTCTCCATCCTTGAATTGCATAACTTTTAAAGGAATTTAAATATTAATAAATACAGTATTCATTTTCCATGTATACAACTGTCAAAACATTTTGATAAACCATATGGATATTAGTATTACTCCAGAAAAAAACATAAAGCAAATGATAATTACATTTTACCAATGTATAAGTGTAACACACACAAGCATTAGTTTGTTTTGTTTTGTTTTATTTTCCTAAGAGAATCCAGACAGTTGTAGCCAATAGAGATCTCCTATTCAATGTGTTAATTTAAATTATCTATATGATAGTGACTTAATTTTAACATTAAATAAAGGTTTTTTTAAAAACACGTATTTAAAGATTTTTGTAACCTTCTTTTGATTTCTTTCTATATAATTCTTATTTTAAAATACTGCTTAACATTTTATAAAGTATCAAGTAAAATCTCAAGTAATATCTTTAGCCCTCATCTTCCACCATATTCTGCAGGGGAATAGCTTCCTGGTCTCAGGGCTTTAAGATTTTGATTGTACTTAAGTGAAGTGAAAGAAATATGAAGTTCTCCCCATAAAAAAATACATTTGGTATTTTATTATAAAATACAGAAACTTGATTAAAATAATAATGTTGAGGGCCAGAAATGGAAGAGAAAACCCGAGTAAAGCCTATGGGCTAGAGATCTGTAGGTCTTCTAGGTGCCAGGTGCCTGGAAGCCATTCCAAGCCTTCCAAGCCATTAATGCTAAATTAGCTGATTGTATACACTGAGGAGCCTAAGATGAGAATGAGAAGAGAAAATATATCCCCAGGAATCTTGAGCATTAAAACATAGTTACAAAATATTAGAGAAAAGTGTCATGATGTAAAAGACACACACAAAAGACAAAAATGCAAAGATTTGTATATGAGTATTTAAAATAATAGATCAATGTTTCAAAGGTTCAGATAATTATGTTTAAAATGATCAAAGATAAAGGCAGGAATAACACTCATAAAGTAAGCATAAGAGATCATAAAGCAGTAAAACAAAAATCATGTGGGTAAGTCCCATTAATTGTTCAGTATGAAAAGAATTTGAAATCATAGAAATAAAATGTATTTCTATATGCATATGGTGAAGTAAGAGGGAAAACTTTAGTTAATAGAGATTAAAGAAAATGCCCCTCTTGGGCTTCTAATACAATATATTTTTCCTTTAAAAAGATGACCCATGATTATTTGCTAATCAACTTTAATTTTCCACATCACTTATTTTTTATTTTATCCAATCAATATTGTCATTTACTTATGCCAAGGCTTAAAATAATTTAATGATGTCATATACTCTCTAATAGCACGTGTAGAAAATAAACAACTTAAAAGTACATATATACCATTAAGTCTTTGTTTTTAATGTTTTATTTTGAAATAATTATAGACTAAAGACAGTTGCAGAAAGAGTACATAAGAGTTCTATGAACCCTTCACTAAGTTTCTCCCCAATGGTGACATGTTGTATATGACTATAGTACAGTATCAGAACCAGGAAACTGCCATTGGTACAATACTGTTAACTAGACTACATCTTATTCAGTTTTCACTGGTTTTTGCATACAATCATTCCTGAGTGTGTGTGTGTGTGTGTGTGTGTGTGTGTGTAGTTGTATGCAATTTCATCCCATGCATAGACCCACGCAGTCCTCACTAGAATCAAAATGCAGAACAATTCCATCACCACAAAGGAACTTCTTCATGCTATCTGCCAATAGTCTCAAAACCCCATCCCCATCCTCATCCTCATTCTCTGGTACACATGAATCATTCAATCTATTTTCTTCTATTTTTCAATATTATTTTACAATATTTAAGAGGTAGATAAAAACAAATATCCATCTTATATAAGTGTGTATCACTTAAGTTTTCATTATCCATTTATATGCGCATTTTACATTTTTAAGACAACGGATAATACATACTCATTTTTCTGTGTTTGATTTTTTTAAACCAACAATGTGTTTGGGAGATCTCTCTATTTCTATTTAATATTTTCATTTCTATTTTCTATATAATATTGTGCTTCTTTGTGTTTCTAAAAGTTTTCATTTATTTTTAACTTTTATGTGGCATACATAAGAAATGTGCACAGATACAAATTCAGAATTCAATCATCATGATGTCAGTTTGTCATCACAAAGTGTTTAAGAAATGAAGCACCCCTCATCCCACTCAGAATCACAGTGTCCATACTTCTCTAAAGTGACAAAAACCCTGGCTTCCAGCCCATATTCTCTTGTTTTTTCTATTTTTGAATTTTTATAAATGGAATTATGCAGTATACTTTCTTGAATCCTGTTTTTTTCCATTAAAATGTCTTTTAAAAATTACTCTATGTTGTTAAGTGTATCTGTAATCATTTCATTGCTCTTACTGTATCAAGATTTCATTGTATGAATATATCAAAATGTGCTCATTCATTCTATTGTTGATTGAATTTGAATGGATTACAATTTTTAACTATAAGATGAAGCTCCTATGAGCATTTCTGTTCCTCTCGCTTAGGGCATGTACATATAAATTTTTACTGAATATATGACTGAGGATAAAATTATTCAGTCATAGGTTATAGACATGTTTAATTTTAATAGAAAATGTTTCTACTTCCTCTGATGGCAGACAGGCCCAAATTAGACCAACCCTCTCACAAATAATAACTAGTTATGTATTAAAAACAACAACAAAAGCCAACAAAAAAACTACACATCTGTGAAACACGTAGTATGACCAAAACCAAGGAGATATTAATAGAAATGTTTTCTTGAAATAAGAAGTACACATTGAATGTGCTTCATGTTTTTATGGCTTTTTAATATGAGGGCAGACGTCAGTCAGCATCATACATGGCCCTCAACACCTAAACAGAAGTATGTTGGATTGAGTTACTAGAGAACAAAGATTAGGGTGGGCCCACAATTAGAGAGTAAGAAGAAAAATACTGGAATGTAAAAAGCCAGAAAGAGTGAGCATCAAATTCTATATATATATATAGAAATATAAATTGGTGGAAACCAGTATAGAGGTTCCTCAAAAAATTAATAATAGAACTACCATATGATCCAGCAGTTCTATGTCTGGGTATTTATCCAAAGGAAACAAAAACACTAACTCAAAAATCATCTGCACCCCATGTTCACTGCAGCAATATTCACAATAGCCAAGACATAGAAACAACCTAAGTGTCCAGTGAAAGATGAGTGGATAAAGAAAATGTGTGTGCCTCATGCACACATGTGCACATGCATGCATGCACGCACGTGCACACACACAATGGAATGTTACTCGGCCATATAAAAGCAGAAAATTCTGCCATTGTGACAGTATAAATGGACCTTGAGTGCATCAATCTAAGGGAAATGAGTCAGATAGAGAAAGACAAATACTGTAAGATCTCGCTTACATATGTAGAGTCAAAACACACACACAAAAATAATGAACTTATAGATACAGAGAGCAGATTGGTGGTTGCCAGAGGCAGGGGGTAGGGAATAGAAAAAATGATTGAAGGTCGTCAAAATGTACAGATTTCCAGTTATAAAATAAGTAAGTCCTTGGGATGTAATACACAGCATGTGATTATATTTAATAATACTATATTGTATATTTGAAATTTGCTAAGGAAGTAGATCTTGAAAGTTCTCATCAAAAGAAAAAAATGTAACTATATGTAGTAACGGATATTAACTAGACTATTGCAGTGATCATTTCACAATATATACATATATATTAGATAATAATGCTTTACACCTGAAACTAATACAATGTTATGTCAATTATATTTCAATGAAAAAATCTGCATATAAACTCTCCCTAATTCTCTGATTGACCATGGATCCATGCATGTACAGAGTAGATCCAAGCAGTTCATCTAAGAATAAAAGAACTAAAGATTTCAGCTGCCACCCCCCACAGGAGAGAAAGAGTGTATAGTTTAATTTCTGCCAAGTCAATTTCTGTTAAATCAAAACTATTATAAAGAATACAACAGAATTGGAAATATTTACAACATCTTATTTGCTATTTCCAGGATAAAATCCAAAATTACTAGAATACAAAACAGGAAAACAGAAAAAATTACTAGAATACAAAGAAACGTGAAAATAATCTTCATCTTGTTTGTTGCTGATATACAGGGATATATTTTTTTCTATATTGACTTTGTATACACTGAATTAATTATATTTACTTTATTCAAAAACACCATCCTGATATTTTTGCACACACATAATAATCATATACAAATATGATACTCATATCCTTTTCCCAATCATTATACCTTATTTCTTTTTTTTTCATTATACACTGTCTAGAATCACTAGCACAATGTTGAACATCAGTTGCATTACAGGCATATTTTTTTGCTTTTCAGATATTAATGGGAAAGTTTCAATAATATACCATTAAACATACTGTCCACTGTAAGTTCTTTTTAGATATTCCTTATCAAATTAAGGTAGGTCCTTTATATTCCTAATTGGCTAAGAGTTTAAAATGAATGTATTATAATTTGTCACTCTTTTTCTAAATCTACCTATATGTTCATATAATATTTCTGTTTTTCCTTAAAGTGTTGAGCTATAGTGTTATAAATTCTATTGTCATACTGCAATTGCATTTCTAAAATAAGACACTTCTGTGATAATTTTATTATATGTATGTGTGTGTATATATATAAACACACACATGCATACACACCTTTATATAAACGTAATTTACTGTTGGATGAATTTGATTTTCTAATACATTTTTAGGACTTTTGAACCTTATGTTCATGAGTGAGATTTGCTTATAAATTTCCTTTCTTATAATTTTATTGAGCTTTTGGTTTCCAGATTTTGCTGGCTTTATAGAATTACTCAGGAATTCTTTCTTTTTTTTCCTCTAGTTTTGGAAAGGTCTCTATAGTATTTCTACCTTAAATTTTAAATAGTTTTATCACTGAAAGCACTTTGGCCTAGAGTTTTCTTTGCTGGACTCTTTTTAAGTAAACTTTATTGAGACTCTTTATAAGTAAACGTTATTGATATATATTTTACATATAATTAAATGAAACCATTTTGAATATGTATTTTGATGAATTTTTACAAATGTATATACCTATATTTAATGACCCCAAAATTACCATATAGAACACTTCCATCAGCCCACGATGTTCTTCCATGACCCTTTCCATATGATAAGAAAAAGATTCTAGCTGCGAAAGAATACATACAGTAAAAGCTTATTTTTTTTTGAAATTCCAGTAAAGTCAAACATAATCAAGTATTGAAAAGCCAATCAATGGCTGCCTAGGTCAGAGAGGAGAAATTGACTTAAAATATTTTAATGATGATTTCCAGTTGGAAAATATCCTCAACAACCCACTGCTAAGAAAGAATACCAAATAAAATTTGATTATATTTCAATGAGTAACTTTCAAAAGTTTACATTATAGATAAATAATTGGAAATAAATAAATGTATTGAATACTTGAGAATTCACTTCATTCCAAGCAATGTACAAGGAACTTTCATGTATAATTACTCTTAATTCTCAAAATGATTATACAACATTGATGGTATGATTTTCTCAGTAATGCATTTAATAAAAATGAGGGATTGGTAAATGACTTTTTCAAACCACACACCTAGTAAATTCCAGGACTGTGACTGAAGCCAGGGCTGTTCTGACACCTGAGCCCATGCCTTTACATGTTTACAGTAAAGTTGAATACAAATAGATATGAACCCTTGATAGCTTCTATCAGCATTCCTCCTTGGGTGAGATCCATTTTGTCTAGGAATATATTTTGATTATATTATTCCACAGAGATTCTAGAGTAACAATCTGAAAGCTTGTGCTAAATTATAATGCTAACAAGAGAGAAAAAGTGATGTGTGTGTGAGAGGGAGAGGGAAAAAGGGAGAGAGGAAGAGAAGGGAGGGAGGAAGGGAGGGAGAGAGAGAACACTAAATTACTCTGAAAGTAAGAGCTTGAGGAGATCTTGGTAGAGGGAAGAGGGAGATGGTGAGAGGACAGTATTTATTTCATCCTGAACCATGACCCACAACTATGAATCCAGATTTGGGCAGGGATCTGTGATTTGGCAGCATGGCATACATGGCCAGACAAACAGATTCTGTCTCTCTGGCTGATACCTCTCTCCCTTCTCATAGCAGGCACTGGTTAATAACTGATCTAATGAGCAAAGCCCCTACAGAAGGAAACGGTGGCAATTAGTGTAGAAACTCTTTTAACCTAACCCAGGCAAATGGCTCAAGGCAGGCACCTAGGAGAATCCCTGGCCATACTGATAACTCAAAGCATATGCCTGAGTTAGCAACTGAATTCACTGGAATTTAATTACTCAACATGATTATATACTGATGGCAAACTTGTTATTGGAAGAACTGATTATTATTAGGCAAACACTTCCATTATTCATTTATTAAAATATTGGGCTTACTTCCCAGACTAGAAGTGAATCCTCCACTTATTTTCACTTCATTACCTTTTTACTTGAATATGTTTAACTTTCTGAGGTGGTTATTTTGACTCATGTCATTCTTTTGCATGATTAAGCCATTAAAGTTCATTCAGAAAATGGATTTTTCTTCAGATCAAAAAGCAGCACTACGATGATAAAATACAGGATAGTTGTCAGTTTTGTTCTGACAGCTCAGACCATAGTGTCTTATTTGTTTGCTTATAGACCTTTACATGACTCCCAAACCGATAATTTCATATAATAGATTGGCTGCTAAAATGTTAGTCATTAGGCCTAGCCTATAAACATTTATTGAGTGAATGGATGGGTAAGGGAAATGGACTATAAGTTGTCCTCTTTATCGAATGTTTTAAACTTGAGGAGATGACACTGACCTTATCACTCATTTACTAAGAGAATAGTGTTTGCCTTAAAGCAAATATCAATAAATACCTTATCGAAAGAGAATTCTATTAAACTTTTATGAACATTTCACACCATTTTATGTCCATGTAGGTACATGAAGAAGAAAATCTTTCCTATACTAATAAACTTCCCATCTCAGCATTATTCATTCTAAACAGTAAATTCACAGTACAAGTTTCAGATACTGCAGTTCATTAGTAAATTTTAAAAAATAATATTAAAAAGGTTGCTTTTCAATTATTCCACATATTATGGTCTGTTTGGTCCACACCTATGGATTCAGGATATTTTTAAAGTTTAAAATTGTTGGGGTTGGAGTAGCACTGTACATTTAGGGATTATCAATTTTTGTTTTTATCTTACCATTGCATCATTTTTTTTAAATTTTAGTATTTATTTATTTATTTACCTACTTACTTACTTACTTTTACTTACTTACTTACTTGGCTGTGCCAGGTCTTAGTTGCAGCATGCAGGATCTAGTTCCCTGACCAAGGATGAACCCCCACCCCAGGCCCCCTGCATTGGGAGTGCACAGTCTTAACCGCTGGACCACCAGGGAAGTCCCTGTATCATCAGTTTTGAAGGATCATCATTTCCTGGATAAGCCTACACGGTAACTTCTGAATCCTTTACAAGAATTAATTCAGATTTCAAAGGCAATGAAAGTCATTATGATAAAGCATTTCATGCCTTTCTGCATGTTTATTTTTTATGGAAAGTCACAAGGGCTTATTTTCTAAACAAGATCTAAAAAACAAAATAAATAAACAAGCAAAATATACAGTTGTAAAGATAAGAGCTCTTTACAACAAAGAGCTGTAAAAACAAAATAAATAAACAAGCAAAATATACAGTTGTAAAGATAAGAGCTCAATATGCTCTAGATTCATTAGAGATCCCTATGTGTTCATTTCAGAGTAAGGTGAAACCTGTGAAAGTTATTCAAATAAATCCATAAAAAATGGTTTGTACTGTAACATATATAAAATGTATATTTTCTCAGAATTTCCCTTGCTTTTCCCATTACTGCTCCTAATCCTGATGGAATATTAGACATAAGACATGTCTCAAGCCAGAAACATGAAATATAAACTTGTATTTATAAGATCTATACAAAATGTACCACGGAGAACTCAATCTATAAGATGAGCTATATGAAGGTATATATACACTGGTGGCAAAGCAGATGTACCTTAAAAGGGAGAGTGAGCAAATGGGGCAGACATAATAATTGAAGAGAGTTTTTGCAAAATGACAAAAATCTAAGACTATGAATTACAAAATTCTATGAAACCAAATTTGGAGTGGTGTCAAAACAAAGAAATCCACATTTAAACTCATAAAATTAAAACTGCTGAAAAGTAAAGACAAAATCTTTAAAACAGTGAAAGGAAAAACAGACAGATTTATAGAGACACATAATAGATCAGTGACTGCCTAGATTAGAGGAGGTAGGGTGTGGGGGAATGGGGAGCAACTGCTAGTGGGTAGAGGAAATTTCATTTTCAGGGGACAAAACTACTTTAAAATTAGATTGTGGTAATAATCACACAACCCCATAAATATATTAAAAACACTATTGTACACTTTCAAATGTTGAATTATATGGTATGTGAACTACATCTCAATAAAGTTGTTAAAAATAGTCTAACAGGCATAGCAGAATCTTAATTCATAGTAACTATGGATGCTATCATAAATTCATTGATACATATACACATAGATATTTGTTTTTTAATGTTTAAATTTGGTAAAAATAGACCCAGGTCCACAACTATACATATATTTGCAGGCATCTCCCTTTAATATGTTATTGTCAGCTTTAAAACCTATATATTGCATGTGAGGGCTTATATGAGCCAAAGGTGATTTGCTAAAAAACACAGGTGCTAGAACTACAGTGATAACGGCATCAAGCATTGCTGACAATGATACAGGTCTCAAATTAAAGCGAAGGTGTGAAGACAATTCATATACATACTCTTACAGAAAAAATGAGATAAGAATGGATAGAAGAAAATACTACAAAGTCAGCTTCCAGGGATATGATACTAGTATGTCACTATGTGGTTGCAGTGTCAAGTATAGGTGAAACATTTCCAACACCTACATTAAGTTGAGGCCCTGCTAAGCAAGTTGAAATGTGAAACTAGAAGGTCCTTTGAGCATTGTGAGGATGTTTATGGTGTATTAGCACCAGGTCATTTAGCACAGGTGTTCCAGTAATTGTGGAATACTGGGAATGCACAGTACAACATTTATCTTCATCATATCCCAAGGTGATACACTAGTAGCAATTTAGTACCTGCTAGAGTAATTTGGCATCTGTGGTATTTACCGAAGTGTTTGGTCTTAAAGGTTGGAAGTGTTATTTTGTACTTCCACACGTGCTGGGGAATTACTGAGTATTTGCCAATACCAAACGCACTGTAAAACCCTCTTAGTGAAAGTTGTAAAAGTAAACTTAATAAAACTTAGTGAATAAAAATATTTTATAAATGTGGTATATTAGATATTTTACACCTCTTCTCCCCATCAAAAACAGCCTTTTCTCTGAACAACAGAGAGAAGAATCATTATGGTACTTGCTTAACAATTTAACTTAAACACTTTTAAAGAAAGAAAACTTAGAATGTAACTTTTAAAAATATTTTCTTCAATGGACATTTTAGCTGTGCTGCTGACCCTGTAGGGAATCAGGTATGGTAAGATAAATAGTTCCTTCCCCTCTCTGTTTCAAAATGATCCTGAAATATGAGCAAATTATTATTCACCATAAAAGAGAACCAAATATTTCTCATCCAAAAATAAATAATAGATAGATATAGACAGTCAAATTAAATTTTTCTTTATCCTAAAATCCCTGGCAAATATGGGAGTTATGTCCTTGAGAAGGAGATCCATTGTATACCAAGTAACAAGGAATTGATGTTTCCAAAATTTTCCACAAACTACTTATAGAATGATCCTTAATTTAGTATTTCACTTAGAGATCCCTGTACTCAAAATATCTTCAAGAACTTGAGATAGGATGATATAAGTATAGAAAATCAAGAAAAAATTAACAAAATTATTCAGAAGGAAGAATTAGAGAAAAATAAAACATTAGGAAATACTGGAAAGAGGAAAATAAAATTGTGATTTAGGCATATTTTGGATCCAGAAGTTCCTGACATTACTTTTACAAAAAGATTATATTAATGTACTACATACTTTCTTCCTCCTTAACACAATAATATTTTAGAGCATCAACTACATGACAAATCCACAACTTGGATGGCAATCCTCACCATCCCAAAAGGATTAAAATACACTATATCAAGGGAAGAGACACTCTAGGTTGTAGTTAAGATTAGTATGTGGCTGTAGTTTAACAAACATTTGTAAAGTAAATCATTTTTCTTTGTAAATACATGCTGAGTGTGTAACAGGTACATTTGTTGTTGTTCAGATGGACATGAAGCTACTCTAAAAAATTTAAAACTGAATATACCAAACAATATATTAGGCAAACATTAAGTAAAACATGCCATAAATACAAATCATTCTTGATTTAAAAATAATTAGGATGAAATATGTCAATTTCTCTTGACCAGAATCAATCAAATCTAATAAATAAATGTAAGTTTTGATAAAGGAAACTTACCAATATAATCAATGAGCCAATCATATATATTTCCATGTATAAACCACTCACATCCTCCTGTACTAGAGAGTAAACTAAACAGTCTTTACTATGCATATAGAAAATATGCAAAAATGTTCAAACTAGATCTAAGGAAAACATAAAACACATTTAATAAGGATTTATATATTCAGGCAACATTCCCTGATTATAAACTTGTTGTTATATAGACATTCTCCCAAAGAGGAAATCAGAACTAAACATTACAAACTACTGGGTATATAGTGAGAAATGGGTAACAGTAAAAGCTATACTCAGAGGAAAATGTATAGCCATAACACTTTAGTTATTAAAAGGCATATACTAAAAAATTAATGAATAAAAATGGTCATACTTCTTTTTATGCATAATCTGTTTTTAATGATCTGATAAATACTCCCAATATCTTCAAGCTTTATAAATGTTTAGCATACTTGAAAAGAAATCAAGAAACACAAGTAGAAACCAAAATGAACTGCAGAAAATTGACAGAGGTAATGAATCACTGAAGCAAGTGATTATTTGAAAGTATAAAGAGGGATATTGTATAATAAGAAGAGGTCAATTTATTTTAAAAAGATAGACCGCTTCTAAATATAGATGCATTCAGTGAGAGTGATAAAAATATCCAGTAACCTAGGAATCAGTGATATGCAGGAGCTAGCCCAAGAGAGCTGACTCTTAAACTTTCAGTAATTCTGCATTTCAATTAATATCATATTGATAACATGGAAACTGCCAAGTGTTACAAATCATGGCCTCCTCCCTACTTCCTGAAAATTGATTGCTAAACATTTTCCATCACATCACCCCCAAAAAGGAAGCTCAAGGGCATCTGTGAAAAATCTACAATTGTAGTTACAAGAAATTATTTTTTAAATGGTCTTTGTTTCAAGACTGAGGGGAAAGGAGACATTCAAAAGAGTTTCGTGTTCATTAAATATAGATTTATAGATCACATGGAATAGAATGTTTACTTCAAAATAGATTTTTGACAAACCACCAAGTTAATCCAACAGAGAACAAATAGTCTCTTGGCAATGGAATTTAAACAAATGGATGCTCATATTATAAAAAAAAATTTCCATTATGAAAAAAATTAACTTGAAATGAAACTTATATGAAATGAAAAAAATAAATACTGGTCAAAAGTGACATAAAGCAGACCCATGGTGTCTTGTTTTTAGGGATGGGGAGATTTACTACAAAGGGGTATTATAGGTGAAGAAAAATATTTATTACTTAAATAGTTAACTGGTTACATGAGTGTTAGTATTGTTAATACTAACCAGGTTGTACCCTTAAAATGAAAGTATTTTACTGCATGTAATTTAGACCTTAAAGTTAACTTAAAAATTATCAAGGAGGACCATTTCTTCTGACTTGGATTAAGTAACTTGTGACAGATAAACATTCCCACTCAATAACTAGAAAAGCCAGACACAAAACATACATATTTTGTGATTCCACTCTTGTGAAACTCTGCAAAAAACCCCAAATCGATAGTGACAGGTCAGTAGTTGCCTGAGGTCAGATGTGTTGATAAAGAAACTGTCTTGGAGGGAGCTCACACAAACAGCAAGATAAACATGATTAAAAAATGGTTTAAATGTTGGTGTGCTTTCTATCTTCAATGCAAATATATTGGGGATAATATCCAAAAGATAACTAGAAAGTCATCATATGTTTGGAAAATGAAAATTACAATCATAAGTAACCTATGGACTGACAAAACATACTGGATTTTAGAAAATATTTTAACCAAATAAAAATATTATGAATTCACACTTTTAATGAAACTAAAATAGCAAAGAAAGCAAAATGTATAGCTTAAAATGCATATATTAGAAAGAACACTGAAAATTTACAGGGTAATTATCCACCTCAGGAAATTTAAAAAATAAAAAAAACATACAGCTAAACATATTAGGAAGCATGAAATATAAATATGAGAACAAACTCACAGAAGAGAAAAATAAAGAAGTTCAATATAATCCAAACATGATTCTTTGAAAATTGTTAAAAATACATCAATCTCTGGCAAGAGTGAAATAAAAAAGAAAAAAAAGAGAAGAAAAGAAAAGAAAAAAACAAACACATACACACACACAAAAATCCTCTACCTGGCAAGGTTATCATTCAGAATTGGAGAAGAGATCAACAGTTTTCCAGATGAGCAAAAGCTAAAGGATTTCATCACCACTAAACTGGCCTTATAAGAAATGTTACAGGGACTTCTTTAAACTGAAAAGAAATGGCACTAAATAATACAAGACAACTTACCAAAGTAAAATCTCATTGGAAAGGTAATGTATAATAAAGACAATGGATCAATCACTTATAAACCAAGTATTAAAGTTAAAAGATAAACGTAAAATTAATTAAAACCAAAATAACTATTTAAAGAATGCATAAAATAAAAATATGTAAAAGGTAACGTGAGATAGGGAGGGTGGGAGGGAGGGAGATGCAAGAGGAAAGAGATATGGGAACATATGTATATGAATAACTGATTCACTTTGTTATAAAGCAGAAACTAACACACCATTATAAAGCAATTATACTCCAGTAAAGATGTAAAAAAATATATATATATATATTATATATATATTATATATATATATAAAATATTTGGGGAGGAGTAAAAATATAAAGTTCTGTTATTTGTTCAAATTTACATTGCTATCAACTTAAAACACATCAATATATACATAGGATGTTACATGTGAACCTCACAGTAACCAAAAAGTAAAAACATATAGTAAATACCCAAAAGAAAATGAGACAGAAACCTAAATATAACAGTGAAAAAAGCCATCAAACCACAAGGGAAGAAAGAAAAAGTAAAAAGCCATCAGAAACTACAAAAATGGCCAGAAAACAATGAACAAAATCACAAAAAGAACATACCTATCGATAGTTACTTTAAATGTGTATGAACTAAATTCTCCAATCAAATGACATAGAGTGGCTGAATGAAAAAAAAAATCAGGACATCTACATGTGCCTACCAGAGACCCATTTCAGAAATAAGAACACACACAGACTGAAGAAAGGGAAAAGATAATCTATGCAAATACAAACAAACAGAAAGCTGGTGTAGCTATGCTCAATGAGACAAAATATACTGTAAAACAAAAACTGTAATAAAGACAAAGAAGGTCACTATATATTAAAAAAGAAGTCAAACCAGGAGGAATATGTAAGAGTTACAGATATATATGCATTCAACGTGGGGGCACCGAAATACATAAAGCAAAAATAAAAAGACTTAAAGGGAGAAATTGACAGCAAAATAATACTAGTAGGGAAATTTAACACCCCACTTAAACCTACAGATAGATCATCCACAGAAAATCCATAAGGAAGCATTAGCCTTAAATGATAATTTAGATCAGAAAGACTTGATATACACAAAATATTTTATCCCAAAGCAACAGAGTATACATTCTTCTCAAATGCACAAGGAACATTCTCTGGGATAGATCACATGTTAGGCCACAAAACAAGTCTCAATAAATACAAGGCTGAAATTATATCAAGTGTCTTTTCCAACCACAATGGTATAAACTAGAAATCAATTACATGAAGAAAACAGGAAAAATCACGAAAATGTGGAGATTAAATAACATGCTACTGAATAACCACTGGGTCACCAAAGAAATCAAAGGAGAAATTAAAAAATACTAAAGAAAACTGAAAATGAAAATACAACATACCAAAATCTATGGGATGCAGCAACAGCAGTGCAAAGAGGGAAATTCATAGCAATAAATAAATGCCTACCTCAAAAAAACAAGAAAAATGTCATGTAAACAACCTAACTGTACACCTCAAGGAACTAGAAATAGAATAACAAAGCTTAAAGTTAGTAGAAGGAAGGAAATAACAAAGATCAGAGTGTAAGTAAATAAATAGAGACTAAAAAGACAAAAGAAAAAAAAATCAAACTAAGAGCTGGTTCTTTGACAAGATAAACAAAATTGGCAAAGCTTTAGCTAGATTCACCAAGGAATGAACAGAGAGGGTTCAAATAAATAAAACTGAAATTAAAGAGGAAAAATTACAACTCATACCACAGAAATATAAAGGATCAAAAGGACTATTATGAACAATAATACACCAATAAACAGGAGGACCTAGAAGAAAGGTACAAATACCTAGAAGAATACCATCTTCCAACACTGAACCATGAAAAAGTAGAAAATCTGAATAGATGAATTATTAGTAAGGGGATTGACTTAGTAATCACAACCTCCCAACAAACAAAAGTGTGGCAACAGACAGCTTTACTGGTGAATTCTGCCAAACATTCAAATATTTAAGATCTATCCTCAAATTTTTCCAAACATTACCCTGATACTAAAATGAAACAAGGACAACACACACACACACACACAACACACACACAAAGAGAAAAGAAAAAGAATGTTACAGGCAAATAACCTTGATGAACATAAGTACAAATATCCTCAATAAAATAGTAGCAAACCAAATTCAACAACACATTAAAAGTATCATATACCATGATCAAATGGGATTTATTCCAGTGATGGAAGGGTGGTTTAACAACTAAAAATTGAAAAACGTAATACACTACATTAAAAAAATAAAAGATTAAAATCATATAATCATCTCAATAGATGGAAAAAATCATTTAAGAATATTCAAAATCCATTTATGATGAAAAATGACTCTCAACAAAGTGGGTACAGAGGGAACATACCTCAACATAAAAGAGGCCACCTACGACAAACCCACAGCTAACATACTCAACAGTGAAAAGCTGAAATATTTCCCCTAAGATCAGGAGCAAGACAAGGATGCCCACTCTTGCCACTATTAGTCAGCACAGCTTTGTAAGTCCTAACCAGAATGATTAGGCAGAAAAAAGAAATAAAATGTATCCAAATCAGAAAGATGTAAAACTGTCAGCATTAGCAGATGGCATGATACTATATATATAAAAAAAACCCTGAAGACTCCAACAAAAACCATTTGAACTAATTAGTGAAATCAGTAAAGCAGCAAGATACAAAATTAATATACAGATATCTGTGGCATTTCTCTACATTAATAACAAACTACCAGAAAGTGAAAGTAAGAAAATAAGTCTGTTTACAATTTAATCAAAAAGAACAAAATACCTAGAAATGAATTTAACCAAGGAAGTGAAAGAACTATACACTGAAAATTATAAGACACTGATGAAAAATACTGAAGATGACACAAATAAATGGAAAGCTATCCTATGGTCATGGATAGGAAGAAATAACATTGTTAACCTGTCCATAATACCCAAAGCAATCTACAAATTCAATGAAATCCCTATAAAATTGACATTGACATTTTTCACAGAAAAAGAACAAACAATCCTAAAAGTTCTATGGAAACAGAAAAGATCCTGAATAGCCAAAGCATTCTTGAGAAAAAGAACAAAGCTGGAGGTATAATGCTCCCTAATTTCAAACTTTACTAGAAAGCTATAGTAATCAAAAGAGTATGGTACTGGCATAAAAACAGATGCACAGATGCATGGAACAGAAAAGAGAGCCCAGAAATAAACCCACACACACATTCCACTTAGTTTTGGAAGTCCTAGCCACGACAATTAGAGCAGAAAAAGAAATAAAAGGAATCCTAATTGGAAAAGAAGTAAAAATGTCACTGTTTGCAGATAAGATGATACTATACATAGAAAATCCTAAAGATGCCACCAGAAAACTACTAGAGCTAATCAATGAATTTTGTAAAGTCACAGGATACAAAATTAATGCACAAAATCTCTTGCATTCCTATACACTAACAACAAAAGATGAGAAAGAGAAATTAAGGAAACAATCCCATTTACCATTGCAATAAAAAGAAAAAGATAAAATACCTAGGAATAAACCTACCTAAAAGGCAAAAAACCTGTACACAAAAAACTGTAGATACTGATGAAAGAAATCAAAGACAACACAAACGAATGGAGAGATATACCATGCTCTTGGATTGGAAGAATCAATATTCTGAAAATGACTATACTACCCAAAGCAATCTACAGATTCAATGTAATCCCTATCAAATCACCAATGGCATTTTTCACAGAACTAGAACAAAAAATTTCACAACCTGTATGGAAACACAAAAGACCTCAAATAGCCAAAGCAATATTGAGAAAAAAAAAAACGGAGCTGGAGGAATTAGATTCCTGGATTTCACACTATACTACAAAGCTACAGTAATAAAGACAGTATAGTACTGGCACAAAAACAGAAATATAGATCAGTGGAACAGGATAGAAAGCCTAGAGATAAACCCACGCACATATAGTCACCTTATCTTTGATAAAGGAGGCAAGAATACACAATGGAGAAAAGACAGCCTCTTCAATAAGTGGTGTTGGGAAAACTGGACAGCTGCATGTAAAAGAATGAAATTAGAACACTGCCTAACACCATACACTCAAAATACATTAAAGACCTAAATGTAAGGCCAGACACTATAAAAATCCTAGAGGAACACATAGGCAGAACACTCTTTGACATAAATCGAAGCAAGACCTTTTCTGACCCACTGCTAGGTGGTCAAAAATAAACAAATGGGACCTAATGAAACTTAAAAGCTTTTGCACAGCAAAGGAAACTCTAAACAAGATGAAAAGACAACCCTCAGAATGGGAGAAAGTATCTGCAAATGAAGCAACTGACAAAGGATTAATTTCCAAAATATACAAGCAGCTCATGCAGCTCAATATCAAAAAAAACAAACAACCCAATCAACAAATGGGCAGAAGACCTAAATAGACAAATCTCTGAAGACATACAGATGGCCGACAAACACATGAAAAGATGCTCAACATCATTATTAGAGAAATGCAAATCAAAACTAGAATGAGAGGGCTTCCCTGGTGGCGCAGTGGTTGAGAGTCCATCTGCCGATGCAGGGGACACGGGTTCATGCCCTGGTCTGGGAGGATCCCACATGCAGCGGAGCAGTTGGGCCCGTGAGCTATGGCCACTGGGACTGCTCGTCCAGAGGCTGTGCTCCACAACGGGAGAGGCCACAGCAGTGAGAGGCCCGCGTACCACAAAAAAAAAAACACAAAAAAACCCCCCAAAAAACTATAATGAGATATCACCTCACACCAGTCAGAATGGGCATCATCAAAAAATCTACAAACAATAAAGGCTGGAGAGGGGGTGGAGAAAAGGGAACACTCATGCACTGTTGGTGGGAATGTAAATTCATACAGCCACTATGAAAAACATTATTGAGGTTCTATTTTTAGTTTTTTAAGGAACCTCAATATGGTTTTTAAGGAACCATATGACCCAGCAATCCCACTACTGGGCATACACTTGTAGAAAACCGTAATTCAAAAAGACACATGCATCCTAATGTTCATAGCAACACTATTTACAAGAGCCAGGACATGGAATACACCTTAATGTCCATCAACAGAGGAATGGATAAAGATGTGGTACATATATACAATGGAATATTACTCATCCATAAAAAGGAAAAAAATTGGGTTATTTGTAGAGATGTGGATGGATCTAGAGAGTGTCATACAGAGTGAAGTAAGTCAGAAAGAGAAAAACAAGTATCATATATTAACACATAAATGCGGAATTTAGAAAAATGGTATACGTGATCTTATTTGGAAAGCAGAAATGGAGACACAGTCGTAGAGAACAAATGTATGGATACCACGGGAAAGGGGGGTGGGTGGGAGGAATTGGGAGATTGGGACTGACGCGTATACACTATTGATACTATGTATAAAATAGATAACTAACAAGAACTTACTGTATAGCACAGGAACTCTACTTAATGCACCTAAATGGGAAGAAAATCCAAAAAAGAGGGGATATATGTATATGTATAGCTGATTCATTTTGCTGTACAATAGAAACTAACACAACATTGTAAAGCAACCATACTCCAATAAAATTTAAAAAATAAAAAGCCTTGATATTAAACCAGCAAGGACAATATAAGGAAGGAAAACCCTAAGGCAAACAACTAAGTGTTGTTGCAAAAATCAAAACTAAAATATTATCAAATCAAGTCTAAAGTATGCTAAAGAAAATAAAAAAGATAAAAATCATGTGTAGGCTTGATTTATAAGAAGAACATAAGCTTTTTTAACCTTAGAAAATCAATCAATGCAAGCCACCATATTAACATCTTAAAGTGAAAATTTTAAGAAAACCTAAATAAATACAAAAAGAGAAGTTTCAGTGATGTAAGTTTCATTCACAATTTTAAAAGTAATATCATTGCCAACTAGGAATATAGTAAACACTATTTTTCTTTCCTTAATTTATTCTCGAACTTGCTATTTATTATTTATTATTTTGATTAATTTAGGAACTGTAAAATGTGTATATGCTTCCATTTTCTAATGATAACCATTAAAAATTCAGTTTGTGTGCATGTATCTGTGTGTGCCTTTGTTTGCAAACATGAAGCAAGTTATGGGATATACTGATGTTTATGATATTCCAGTAAGTGATTAAAAGGCAACTTAGATTTTAATGTATACTTATTATTAGAATTTTTACCAGTAAAAAACCAATAATATAAGCCATAATATATTTGAATATATGCTTATATGTTTAAATGAACATGAAAATATATGTGCAACAATATACACTAAGCCATTAAAAACTGGTTACAAGAGAGATTTAGTTTGAAAGTTATTTAGATGGGAAATAATTAGATTTCTCTTTACATGCATTTATATAGGCATATTGATATATGCACAGAAAACAAATATACAGCAATATATTGATATTTAGGCAATCTTGTATATTACTGCACATTAGTGCAGGACCACAAAAATAACCGTGCAAAGTTAAGTCATGTGAAGAGATCTTAATAGCCAATGGAAAAAATTATAATTGTTTCATGATCTTTAAAATTGCTTGCCAACACATTAAAAACTCTTTTATTGTCAGTTATAAATGTATAGAAAAATTACAAGTAGTAACACAAATATTTATCTTATACATTGCAATTTCAAATATTAATCTTATACATTGCAATTTCAAATATTAGGAACATTGATAATTCAAGTTTTATTTCTTTGTAAAAACTTATTAAGAATAGTTTGAGTAGTGCTTGCCTCCTTCTTCTCATTGTATAACTTGTGATAAAAGTGAGCATCTTTTTTAGGTCTTGGGGAATTGTGATATTCTTTCTAACTTTCTATGAGCTTCCAACATTTTATTCTTTGCACTTTGAATGTCAAGAAATGTCTCCAAGAATTATTTTAATATGAAGTTTTTCTATTGATATCACTTCCTCTGTGACATTGTCTTCCTTTGTCACAGAAGCGCTTTCTCATTTATTCCCTTTATTAAGTTCCTCTAGCTGCATATCCAGAGCCTCTCAAATTATGGCAGGGCCAATATTTTCATGGTCACCTATTTCATCGATTGAATCCATTTACGTTCAATTCCAACTTCACTTCCAGCTTTATCCCTTTTTGTTTCTTGCTGCACTTTCACATTTGTCGGCCAATCCTTCTTTCAGTTACCCACCTCTGTAAAATGTCACATGGGTTTATCACTGAATGCAAGGAGGCAGCATGATTTGCTGTCTGTGTGTGAACTGAATAGGTGTACAGTGACCAATAACTGACAGACTTTGGAATAAGTAAGATGACTGGTCACTGGCCAGGGTGCACATCTGTTATCTATATAGTGATTTTTAGACTGAAGAGCTAGCAGCAAAATTTGTACTAAAGCATGGCTAATATGCCATAGTAACTAAACTTTTGCATATCAGAACCATGCAAGTAGTGATGACTTACAAATATATGTCTATTTATTAAGGTATAATTTTGATGTATTATATTACTTGTTTCAGCAATTACTGATAGTATTGATTTTATTTTTGATTTGTGAAATTTCAAAACGACTGAATGTTTAATAAAAAAGATGCATAATGTTTGCAAGTACAGGAAATACTGAGAGTACCTTACCCAGATCATCTCATCATTCACCTCTACATAGTCCTGAGGCTTATTATAAAACCTGAGACTCTCCAACTGAGGATTATTTTCTTGTTGTAGGAGCACACTAAGCCAGAGCAGGGCAACCTGGAAGTACAGGAATATTAATTTTTTTTTTGGAAGCATGTCTCAACAAATGACAGAAAGAGAGTTGTCCGATACACACAAATTCCCAAATGTTCTCTATTCCTGGTAACTTCAGGACATGTTCTTCACTGTTTCTCAGAATTTCAGAGTGGAACTGATTTTTTTCTCTAGTGGTAACTGACTTGATAGTCACCCTCTATTGACTTCTTTCCTGTTCCTGTCTTACTTGCCCATATCTCTAACAGTGTACCTGGAATCAAATATGTAACTTGCACTCTCATCTTTGTCTTGAGGATCTCCTTCTGGAGAAACTAAGTGCAGTCAAAAAATAGAAATTAATTCTAACTAACTGCAAGGTAAGTGGGAAATATGCCCCCCAAATCATATTGCATACCAAAAAACAGTATAGTGATAAAAGACTTGTTTTGTAAAACACATTTGTAAATGCAACTGTTCTTCGTTTAAAATGATACATATATTTTTTCACCACACTGTTTATGGTGAGTTGAGCATTCTTACTTGTAAAAGAAGCTTTTATTCATTAGTATAAAAGTTCTTCAGTTGGAAGCTGATAAGTAGAGGAAGTTCTGTGAAAATATGTGAATAGTTAAGGCTCACAAAGGGTAGATGCAAGGAAAATCTGGAGATTACAGCAGAAGGCAACTTTTACACTTTTATCCTAAAGTATCCTCCAGGCAATACTGCAAATAAATTGTACCAGAAAAACATATGTTATAAGAGAAACCCTTGATATTTCTCTCTGAATTAGGTCACCATCTACTGTTTTATCATAACTTTGTAAGATTTACTTCATTTCATAGCTTCAATGTTCTCTGAATACTATTTCTAGTGAATTATGGATGGGGAAGATGCTTTCAAAGTATTTTTAGCACTTGGATGAATTATTCCACTTCTTGTCCACAATCTCCAGTAATTCTGTATCACGGAATTCATAACAAGCATGGTCAAAGTGCTTCTGTGAAAAACGTCCTTCATTTAGTGTGTTTTTTTTCTTTTGATTGGAGATACATGTTGAATATAACTGTCCATAGAAACGCACAATTTAATTTCACTGTGAGAAAAAGAACCGAGCATTTGAGTAACGAGGTAGAATACATTTCCAAAAGATTGTTTAGGTTTAAAATGTTCTTGAGGGAGATCACGTTGCAACTTTTAAAACCCACAACCTCAGGTTTTTCCAGGAAGTGCAGTAAGATTTTTTGAAACTAACTTTTGGAATGTGTTTTTATTCAATTAATAATGGCATAGCAATATAGGGAATTAACAGAGTCTTTCCTTTATCATCAGTGGCATTTAGAAAAGAGAAACAGGTAGGCAGAAATGAAATGAACATATTATTGAAAGTTCTCATTTTCCCCAGGTCAAATCCCTGCTCTGTAATACAACAATTAACTGTCCTGACCCATGGTGTGCCCCTTCTCTGTTTGCTGTCAACTCTGCCTGTTCAATATCACCCAGTAATAAAGCTAAGTTTTTCTACTTGTTGATATTTCTTTAAAAATACATATATCTCTGCCTGTCATCTCTCTTTTGAACTTCAAATCAGTAATGCCGAATGTCTAGTGGGACAGTTTTGTCTCCATATAATCAATCTCAAAGCATTCATACTAAAATAGTTACTTTTGTGCTACTACCATCCCTCAATCTACCGCTCCCTTTTCTGATTCCTTTCTGGGTTGGTTAGCAATAACTCTATCAAAACTTTAATGCAAGTAATAAATTGTTTAAAAACTAACCTCATTCTTTTTTGTTACCCTTTAAGTCCAACAATTTACAAATTCTTTTTGAGCTTACCACTAGAGATTCTCCTGCATCTTCCTTTCTTTTCTATCTAAAATAGAAACTTACTTCAACTTACTTCAACACATCCTTCAACTTACTCCTCACACTACCGACTGTGTGACTTAAAAAATGTAAATGTTGACAGTCTTCATTGCTTCTGCATCACCTACCTTACAAACCAAATGGCATTCAAGAACTCTTCTGCTCATATATTTGCTCAGAAAACTGTATACCTTGAAAAACTCTCCATGTGGAAACAACACAAAGTTACTGAAACAATATTTTAGAAAATCACTTTTATAAAATTATTACAGAGCTGCCAAGAAAATAAGTGACTTCCTCAGACACCAAAAATGAATATTAAGACAGATTTGTAGAGGCATATAGCAGGAAGGATGGAGCTGCCTTATGGACATCTACAAATCTCTACTGATCTGATTCATTTCTTTTGGCTGTAAAATGAACAATAAACAAAACCTTGGAAATGAGCATGAAACTAAGTTCAGTGTGGAAACTTCCCTTCCTTTATTAAGCCAGGATTTAGAGACAATACAGCTCTTTAGTTATGTTGTGACTGAGGAATTCCCAAGCTAAAGTGTAAAAATGCCAAAGGAAGGGAAGGAGGGAAGGTAGGAAGGGAAGCAAGGGAAGGGGAGGGAAGGGAGGGGAGAAAGAAAGAAAGAAAAAAAGGAAGGGAGGGAGGGATGGATGGAGGGAGGGAGGAAGGAAGGAAGGAAGGAAGGAAGGAAGGAAGGAAGGAAGGAAGGAAGG